>NC_044977.1:121577961-121674286 GCF_008728515.1 Papio anubis
TTCTGATCACCAGGGAAGTTTCAAAAATACAAATTCCTGAATCCACTTCCAGACAGCCTTATTTACCTTACAGGTCTCATGCAGAAATCAGGATTCTGTATTTCTGACAAAACTTCCAAGATTATTTTTGATTATCTCACAGGTTGGAACCACTGTGGTGGACCTCCTTTTGGAAACCAGGAGACTGTTTGATGCTAATGACTCTTTCTCTGGGTTTCTTCTCTGATTTAAAAATCTCTGACAGTTGGCATGGTATCTGGGTGGTGTCTATATATATTGATAGCTACCAGGTAGGGACAAAGTAAATATTTTGATTGATTTTTAGAACATGTGACATATTTGTCTTACCACAATAGTAATCAGTCTTTAAGACCTTGTCTTTGAACTTTTTGTTGGTTAAAGACATGATTAGGATTTTATATAAATTGAACAATTTGAAAAAATGAATACTAAGGCTTATATTACTTTCTTTCCCTTCCTTCCTTCCTTCCTTTCTTCCCTCCCTCCTTCTCTTTTTTCCTTTCCTTTCATTTCCTTTCGTTTCCTTTCGTTTCCTTTCCTTTCCTTTCCTTTCCTTTCCTTTCCTTTCCTTTCCTTTTCCCCTCTCCTTTATTCTTTTTCCTTTTTTAGAGATGGGGCCTCACTATGTTGCCCAGGCTGGATTCAAACTCCTGGGCTCAAGTGAACCTCCTATCTCAGCCTCCTGAATATATTATTATTATTATTATTTTACACAATATTGTAGGCACCATTGGGTGAACTAACCTCTTGAATGGAGAAAGAAACTTTATTTTTTTAATTTTTAATTTTTGTTGGTACATGGTGTATATATTTATTGTGTATATGAGATATTTTGATACAGGCATACAACGCATAATAAACACAATAGGGTAAATGAGGTATCCGTCACCTCAAGCACTTATACTTTCTTTGAGAGAAACACTCTTAGGATCCTTGCACATGTAGTCATGGCAAAATTTTGTTCTATTTTAGAATTCCAGACAATATGAAGTCTAGCCCAAGTCTACACAGCTAAAGATCTTAAACTGAAAGTTCAGGACACGTGGACAACAAAACATGGTTGCTAAAATGAAGGGGGCATAAATTAGCTCACGTCATCAAATTAAGAGGGCATAAATGGAATAGTAAGGAAAACTATTAAATAGAGTGAATTGTATAAATGGAAAATGAGAACTTACATGGAGAAAAACAGAAGAGGGAAACGACATGGAAGTGCTTTGTTTGCCTCCAAAATTATACAAATGTGATTCCAGGCATTGTGATGAGGAGCCAGGAGGAAAGAATAAACAAGAAATTATAGGCACATAGCAAAGGAGAGTGGTTAGCATATAGGACTTAGGCAATGTAGTGCAGTATCATGGGAACTGAAAAATCTAAGAAAGAATAATTATTGCTCAGCTGGGACGGTACTTTCCTCCTTGTTGGATTCCTGGATATAAAGCCCAAAGAGCGCATGACTTTTCTGAGAAGTTTCGCTTAGTTTTCATCAGTGTTCTCCATTATCTGATTTAAATGATAATTCTGCTTCCATTTAAATATATGTATTCAATGCTTGCTAGGTGGGAGTTATACAGGATAGATGTCTAGAATTTAAACCTGGGGTATTTTTTTTTTTTTTTTTCCTGAGGTAAACTTAGAGAGAAAAGCAGAAACAAAAATAGAGGTAAAGAGATTGAAAAAAAAAAAAGAGATGTTGAGGCTGGGCATGGTGGCTCATGCCTGTAATCCCAGCACTTTGGGAAGTCGAGGCCAGTGTATTGCTTGAGCCCAGGAGTTCGAGACTAGCATGGGCAACATGGCTAAAGATAGGATATCTTTACAAAACTACAAAAAATCAGCCGGTCGTGGTGGCATGTGCCTATAGTCCCAGCTACCCGGGAGGCTGAGGTAGGAGGGTCGTTTGAGCCTGGGGTGGGAATGGGAGTATTGGGGGGGTTGTATGGCGAGGGGTTGGAGGAGGTTGCAGTGAGCCAAGGTCACGCCACTGCACTCCAGCCTGGATGACAGAGCCAGACCCTGTCTCAAAACAAACAAACAAACAAACAAACAAACAAACAAACAAACCCTCCCCAAACAAAAGGACATTAGGTATTTAAAAGTGTGCCTTATTGTAATTAAAAAAAAATAGCTCAGACCCACCTCTAGCTATTTGAATCTATCTCTAAATCTTTAAAATGGACTTTTTTTTTTTTTTAACCTGTAGTAATGCCTCTGCTGAATAAGCATATGTGATTTTTAGTTTTCTTTGGTTCCTAGATGATAGATACACCAGATTCCTCATAACTTATTCTCTGGCAATAGGACCATTAGGATTCTAAAGGTATTTCTTCCTGTTTTGACTTCCTAGGCTTACACATCAAATACTGTGATGTGCCTCAGAATTTCTCTCTCTGTGGCCAGGAATAGAACAGTCTAATACATAGCACTTTCTTTCCTCTTGCCTATCCCTTCCCCATCATACACCTGTACCCCACGATTCCTCCTTTCATGCCAGAACTGTGACTGTAAATTTGTGTTATTCTTCCAGCAGTGAACTTCAACAGAAAGGACAGGGCTCCTAAAGAAATAAGTTTGTATCTGGTTGCCAAGACCTCCAACGATCTGAGTGTGGTTTTGCTGTCATCAAGAAGCCCCTTTTTTCTCTCTTCCATTAGATTAAATACGAATCTTTGGAATTCTTGCTAATGTTAAAGTAAGACTTTCCTAGACTTCAGAGTTTAAGTGCAGTCTCATAGGACTTCAGAACTTTTATTACTTTTTTCCCCTGGCTTTTTCTTATGGCTATGAATAGAGGAAGTTGGAATGTATCTTTTGTGATTTGCTCTCTTACTTTCTAATTTGAAGAGCTTCTCAATAAGCTAGAATTGTTCTAACTCCAAGCTTCTGCAAAATAAAATGGTTTGTAATTATATACACTTTTGAATTATTGGCACATGTGCTTGGCTACTTTTTTAATAGAAAGTACTTTGGGGTGCCTTTTGGAGAAGAGGATAATTTAACAGTTTTATTTAAGAGTTGACTCCTCTGGAACTTTAGTATCACATCAGTTTCTTAGGAAGGCTAGCTGCTGGAAAGTTAATGTGTGATGACCATGTTCCCTGATTGGGGGTAAATGAGTGCTATGGGTATTTTTTTCTTTAAGTGACTTGATTGGGTACCATCTTTTATGGTACCTGGGAAGCCAATTAATAGAGAAAGTGAGTTATATTAATCTCTTCTCAGCTGTGCAAGAAAGAGTCAAAACATAACGGGTATATTCTTCTAAGTGTGAAAAATTACCCACTTTGTCTATTTCATATTTCTTAAATTCCAAAATTAATGACTTTTCCGGAAAAATGCGTGTATCTCTGTGGATACAGAGTTTATGAATGCAAGGGGGCATTGCTGGAAAGTTGAAAGGAGGACTTCTGGGTAGGAGAAAAAACATGTACACTTTGAAATGTACATTTTTCATACTTTCACATGATTAGTTTTTCAGAAAGACTATTGTGGAGCTAAGCTGCTTTTCTAAAAGCAGCCACACTTAGCTGATGCTAAAATAGGGGTGATAGGTAGTGGTTTTGATTTTAAGTCACTCATAGGTTATTTTGCCGGGCTTTTGGCAATTCTACTTTTGGTTGATAAAACCACATCTCAGATTTAGGTTCCTATGCAACTGCTGGAATACTAAGACATTGTAGATAAAGACTCCCTGCTGGCTTCCTACTGACAGGACACCTGATTGGTGACCTGTACTTCTTACTGTTCCACGCATTTGTATCTTTCTCATACTGCTTGTTCTGCTGGGAACACTCTCACCATCTTTACCTGGGAAACTTTGTTCATTCTTCAAGAATCAGCTTAGTCACCATCTCCTCCTGGAAAGTCATGACTGAGGCTGCAGATTGAGTTCAGTGCACTTCTCTTATAACCTGGCTCCTCCCCTTATGGAATTTGGTTAGAATTGTAATGACCTCTCCCTGTGTCCATCTTTACTATTAGAATGTTAATTTTTCTAGGCAGTGCCTTACTTTGCCCTAGAACGGCTGCTAGGATATTCTAACACTCATCAAGTGCCAAAAAATGTTTTTTGAGTTCAACCAAGACCATGATTAAAATGGAATTATGAAGGTCTGCATTCAGATTCCTTGGTGGCAGTCTGCCTAGGAGGCACGGGGTAGATGAAGGGAGTCTGTTCCCAGGCGAGTGGCTGGCTGCTTTTGCATGAAGTAAGATCAAGTAAGATCAGAGTAGTTGTCATTTGGCAAATTCCTTTCAAGCAATTGCTTCCATGTGTCAGAAATGGTTACAATAACAATTGCTACCATTATGCATTAATGATAATGCATTAATAATAATTCTTACAGCATTTGATTTCCTATAAAGTATTTTTCAAATATTTGTTATATCATTTGATTCTAACAATGACATTGAGAAACAAGGATTCCTTTTCGTTACATTTTGCAGGTGAGAACACTGATCCTGGAATGGATTCATTCATTCAACAAAATGTTGACTGGATACTATGAGCCAGGCTCTGAGGCACAGCAAAGTAAATAAGACAGATATGGTCCCAATCTACACAGAGCTTACATTCTAATGGGAAAGACAGACCCTAAAAATTAATTACACAATTAATTGTTTAATTACAACCCTGATTAGTGCTGTGAAGAATTAAGTACGTGTTTGTACACATAAAAGAGAGAACATGAGACCAGTGGAGCAGATCTAGTATGAAGAGTTAGAAAAAAATAACTTGTCTAAGGGATGGGTATGTTGAAATAAAGGAATGGGCAGGAGTTATCTGGGGAAGGGAAATGAGGAATCAGGGCATGGGAAGGAGCTTTGCGCCTTTGAGCAGCTAAAAGGAAAAGTGTAGGGAACCCTGGGAGAGTGGGAGGAAATAGAGCAGGTGGTAGTAGATGAAAAAAAAATTTAGGGAGTTTAGTAGTAAGAAGCACATGAAGACTGTTGGGTTCGTCCTTTACTGCAACTTCAAGCAATGGCTTTGGGGGAAAATGACTTGACATAAAAAGAGAAGTGAGTTGGCCAGAAAAGTAACCCCACAGAGCCTGAGATAATGCAAAGCACCACACGTTTTCGGATCTCAGAAGCCTTTTAACACATTTAAAATGTTTATTTACATCCCTACTCCATGGTGATGAAAGCTGACCCCGAGCTGGGTCATCTCAATTTTCTTTCCTATTGAGTTCCTTTGTGGGGTGTTCACTCCTAGTTTTCCTAGGTCTTGTTGTAGCCAGTGGAAAGCTATGAACATTCTCAGCCTCATTTTAACGAAATTAACTAGACTTACAACCTCAGTGTCAGCGAACAATGAAAGCTTACCACTGAACATATGAAACAAAAATGAAATTAGCCAGCGGTAGGAAACTACAAAACAGCTGAGGCATTCAATTGTTAGCCATTTGAAGGATTAACTTCTAAATCATGTAGAGCTCCCTTGGTAGTTTAACTAGTTGGGCACTCGAGGGTATATAAAAACACACTTTAAAGTAGAAATGTATTTCTTCACCTATAAAATAGAGATTTACTGGCAGGTTGTGATATTATTAATACTGGATTTCCTTGCCTTGGCCCATGAACTTAATCATATTTTCCTTTGCTTTCCTCACTTGCAGTCTTGCAACTAAGTTTCAAAATAGATACCATAGAATCAACTACATCCCCAGTTAGGTAGGAGGACATAACTGTCTAGGTGGACTGCTGAAGAATTGTCTAAAAATCTCTGCTTATTTCTCTGGAATTCTACTCTTGCCCTGTGCTATTGTTTTCCACACTCCAGATTTACACAGCTCATCGAATATTCAACCAGGCTTAAAGATTTTATTTGATGGCTATTTCAATAATAATTATGGATGCTGCCAAACTCTCCTTACCCTGTTAAAAAACAAACAAAAAATAAACCTGCCATCATGACAATAAAATCTCACCAGTAAGATGTTTTCATGATATCTTAAAATTCAGTTTGGTGTTTCTTGCAGGATTGGTAGACCTGTTCTGAATTTACAGCCAAAGAAACTCAATTAACAACCATTACTATCAATTATTTCTGTATTTTGTACATTTGTTGAGAAAGCAGAAGTTTTTTTAAAAAGAATGTTGGCAACTTGTATTTTAATATTTCATTAAAACAAGTCCACTAGTTCACCTATGTAAGTGTTTATTCAATTGTGGGCTAACTGAATAATTAGGATTGATGAATTTTATATGGAGTTTTTCTTTTTTTAAACCAAGGTTAGAAGGCAGCTGGAAGAGGCTATTTTCTGACTGTTTCCCATTATCAGAATCTCTCTCTATGTATCTGTATCTTTAATTTTCCCCATCCCCAAATCATTTTCAGGAAACAGCCACAAACTGGCATGTTTCTTTTCTTTCTTTATTTAAAGAGGCTGAAGTGAAAGGGGGAAAAAAAAGAGTGGAATCACCAAGAAAACCCCAAACAAATAAAGTGCAAACACAGAGTGACAAGCACACTCAGACTCTGGATTGGTTATGGATGAGACGACAAGTATATGATGAAATTAATGACCCTCTGTCAACTTTTTAGATCTCACTTTTAAAGAGAATGGACCAAAAATCAATAGCCCCCAAACCACCAGTACTCCAGTGAACCAGTCTTTCATTTATCTTGCTGTTGGCACTCAGATAGAAATGCAGCCAAGCACAGCACAGAGCCTTCACTGGAAGTCATCATCACAGGCAATGTTGGAGCACCCCAGTTAAGGGTCAAAGGTGTGTACCAAAGCTTCTTTGAGAAGGACCCGTTTCTAAATACCAATATCAGTATTCACTTTATTCAGCTGAAGTCCACTGGGTATATGCATATCCAGTGTTTGGGTTTCGGGAGGCTGCCTGTTGGACTGATGGATTCCTAGCCCAGCAATAGTAACGGATGGCCAGGGATTGTACTCACTCCGGTTTTATACCTTGATTTTTCAAATATTATATCTCAAATGTTCAGATGGCAACAAAATACAACTTTAGAATCAAAGCAAAGTAGACACACAAATTTTAAAGATGTGAGTTTGTAAAGACATGTGGTTTTTACACCATGACTGCATTGTGGTTCCTATGTAGCATAGTGTTTGAAGAACTCTTATTAGAAAAGGATCAGGTAAAATATAGAGTTTATATTCAGAATATTATGAGCTAAAGCCCAGAAGATCTGTAATAGAGCAAAAGAAGAAAACGTTTTAAACACCAGATGAGTTGTAATTGAGCTTGTAATTTTTATGGGTATTCTTAGAAGTAATCACTTATCTCCAAGATTGAATTTTCTAGAAATAAAATTGGTTAGTATATCATGAGGATTTTCTTACAGTGAGAAAGTCATATTAAAATGTGAAAGATAAATTAATCTATACCAAGTGTTCAATAGCACTGTTAACAGCTGAGGCCAAAGTGAAATGAAATGATGTCATTATGTTAAAATGGATGTCAACACATACAGAAAAAATCAGTGTAAAATGAGAGAGATCACATTTTGATGATAATGTAAGACAAGCAAAGTGTTGGCCATTTATCTGGCTTTGTCCAAATGGAATCAATCAATGGCTGTCTTTCAGGTTTTTGTTTTATTTTATTTATATAATGAATACTTATAGAGCACTTACTATGTGCCAGCCAGTATTCTGAGCACTTTATACATAATAGCTTATTAAATAACAATACTAGGAAACAGACATTATTATCCCAGTTTTACAAATGTGGAGAAAGCACAGAGAGGTTAAGTAACTTGCCCAAGAGCACACGGCTAATTAGTGACAAAGCTGAGATTAAAACCCAGGCAGTTCAGCCCCAGAATTCATGCTTTTAACCTTTAAACAAGGCTGTCTTAAGAATGAAGAACTTAAAACATCAGAGGGAACTTCAATAAAGTACAAATATATAGGTGAAAAGAGCTTAAATGGAGAAATTGGTTAGTAATAAGAATTTTGTCTTTATTCTGATTCTAATATAAGTATTCATTATAAGATTTTTAAAAGAAAAAATTCTTCCACATAAAAAAGAGGTGAATCAAGTAAACATTTTCAACGTTTTAAATATTAAATATATTTGGCTTGATATTTGGGGCCTGACACAGTGACAGTAAGGCAGAGAAAATCAGTAAACACTTTTAAAATTTACTATTTAATGTTTAATTTCTTAGTAGAAGAAAGAAAACTTGAATTTTGTATTCTCAACATAGACAAAGACTTGATGATTATGACCATGAACAATGGTGAAGTTGCTCTTCTTTTCACCTGAATTGGGATAGCTATGTACAGAGGGAAGTTATAATATATTATAAATTGATATAGAAGAAAAATACCATTTAAGGGGATACATGTGACCATAAAGCTCAATAGATTTAAATCAATAATATACAGTAATCCCTCAGTTTCCTGGAGAATTTTCCCCACTTTCCCCCACGTAATGCTAATGCCCTCCTAATTTGCTTATTCTAATCCAGTGAGAATTAGAAAAAGCAGGTAGAACGAGAGCGAATAAAAGTAATAAGCAATGAATGAGGGTCCATGGTGCTTTTCGAAAACTAGAGTCTGTGAGATTTACACTGCGAGACATCCTGATGGACAAGAAGGAAGGTTTTTGGATAGTGTTTTGAGATTTTCTTTTGTCTCCAATCCAACAAAGAATCTTGCTATTATGAAAATGATCACAGAGGTGTGCTTTACATTTAAATGCACATGCCAAGTATAACTACATTTTTACATTCCAAAATTTAACAGACAACTGTTTTGAAATGCTTTCAAAACAAAAATGTTCAGTGTCTCCATTGCTTTGGAAATGTTAGCAAAACTCCAAATGTAAATCTTTAATATGGCCATATGCAGGAATCCTCACACAAATGTTGTCCCACGTGATAATAGGAATGACATCATTCCCTTGCATGTCCTGTCTCTGACATCCATTGTGCTGTTGCTCTCAAGGGTTCTTTGGCCAGTGAGGTGGCCATGTGAGTCTTCTCTTCTGCCTGGTTTCCACTCTGTGGGTGTCTCTCAGCAAGCTTTGCCGAAACTTCACAGATTAAGGAGGAACCTTCATTAGTCAAGGGCTTATATCCCTTGCAGAAAAACAGGCGAATTAAAAAAAAATTTTTTTGCAGTCATACTTTTAGTTCTCCTAACAAAATTATATTTGATAAAAATATGATAGGCATCTGTACTTGGTATCTGACATCATGACACTGAAGACGCAAATTACCATTTACGAGGAAACAAAGGCCATCTTATTGCACCCTCCCACCTATTCCCAAATCCAATGGCAATTGGAGAAAACATTTAAACGTATAACTTGATATGTGTAAATATTTAAGGTTTCACTATCAAAGTAGAACAAGTTACACAGAATTTCTCATATGGCTAAATCATCTAAATGAAAAGTTCAAAAATATTTGAGGATGACCTTAGAGTTTAAAATATAATAATTTTCTTATTTTTATTCTGTTTCCACTCATACTGATTGAAGCTCATCTATCTGGAGGCAGAATCCACCTCCCTTGTTCATTTTATCCTTTAAGTAGAGATGACACTCAGCTGCTTAAATATTACTTAACACTTTTAGCAAAACCAGATGCCAAGCTCCATTTTGCACACTTTTTTCAGTTGAAATAACTAACTTAACCATTACAAATTAGGCTTTAAAACAAACCATCTGAACAACAAACTAAGTATGCCTAGGGAACAGATGGAGTTTTTATGTTTTCACATGAGCATCAAGCTAATATCTGTGCAAGATGAATGATGCCATACAGGAATCTCTGCTTAATCCTTCCATTTCCCAGTGGGATGGTTTCTTTTTTAATGCCCGGTGCCTGGGAAAGGGAGTTCATTTCCTTATACTTGCATTGTAAAATTACATGTGTGTGCTGTTTTGTATGCTCACAGACATATAAATGTGTGCCCACACTCTCCATGAAATACCTTGAACTGAGCGTTTGTCCAAGAGATTCATTAGCTTAAATGATGAAAATGAGTTTTTATGCTTGCCAACAGGAAAACATTTTGTCCTATTGAATTGGGCTTTGAAAACCAGTTTATATTTCAGCTTCTTATCTGGTAAATAAAAATTAGTCTTTATGTTTTTCACATGAGATTGTAATTTAAAATTTGCATTTTTTACGAAGTTTCATAAATAATTTAGGCACAAGAAAATTTTGTTTTTAAGAAATTTTCAAAATAATTATTCTGTAAATCCTAGAATATACACTATACTTGCCTTTGGCATATACATTTACAAATAAAGACTACCTTTACAGTATTCGTTAATGGCAACAATATTACTTGTGTTTGAAAGAAAAAAACCCCAAACCCCTATCCAAGACTGTTTGCAGTTTTTCGTAAGGATGTTTTCCAGTGTGATATAGATAAATTAACACAGCATAAAAATTTCAAGTCTTCATTTTTTTACATTAAACTAAATAGAAAATTAACTGATTTGAGTGCTACCATATGAATTCAAGAAACACATATGGGACATCTAATTTTTGCCAGGAATGTGGTATAAAGATTAATGTTGCAAAAGCAAAACCCTCTCGCTCCCTGCTCTCAAGGAGCTCCTAATCTAGAACATTGTTGTCTTCTTTTTTCTCTCCTGCCTGCTGGCAAAGATGGGAAAGAGCCCTAAGTAAAACCATCTGGCTGTCTGACATTAAGTCCATCATTCAGTATGTGTGCAATTTTCTCATCAACAGCTTAGTCTTTTGGTGTAAGAATAATATTACATCTATATAATGCTTGAACTCTGGCATGCTGAGCTGTTACCTTTGATTGAACGTATAGGCTTTCCCTGCTGTCTGCTGGCTGCCTTCACTGGCTAGAGGATTGAGTTGTTGGTAGAATTTGTCTCTCACTGGGTCTCTAGGTTCATGGAAAATCTACTCAGAGGTGTCTAAAATTTACATTTTAGAATGCCACCAGGGTTTGGCGATTGAGAGCCCAGGTACATGCTCTGATGGTGAATTTGGAAAGGGTTAACAAAGTTGTATAACAAAGATGAAGGAAGAAGGTAGCTCTTCTACAAAAATATCAGCCTATTATTTTTTGATGACTAAATGTAGACTCAAAAGGCATGACATGAAACCATCTCACCAGGGTTCCTATTGCTCCCATTGGTCTGTAAGATCCTGGAATTGGCTGCAGCCTTTGATTTCCCATAAGATGCCTTAAATCTTGCTTTCAATAAAGGTTAAAGAACTACCTTATCAGCTAGGTGTTTTGCTACAGCTACTTTTGCACACACAGGCAGCTGTGATTAACTTATATGCTTATATAACTTATCACTTCCAAAAATTTATTTTTTCAAAAATGGAGAGCAATAGTTTGTGTTGTTCTATTGTTGTTTTTTTAGACCTGTGTGAGCTGGTTCAGAATTGCTGGGAAATGTGGTGCAGTGGGAACCAAGAGGCCTGGGTCTTTCATTGTTATTTATTGGCTAAATGACCTTGGCCAAATCTCTGAAAACTTAAATTTTTCATATTTGAAAAATAAAGATTCTGTATAAGCGGAGGCACAGATTTCTTTGCAGTCCTAAAATTCTAGAGTTTTTCAAAACTTAGCCATGGATGTCAGCTTCCTCTGGGCAATAACACTAAGCCTGGTGTTTGTTGACATCTTTTTTATGTAAAAATGTCTTTCTCTTTGAACATCCATCTGCACCATGGTTTCTGTCCCAGATGATGAGTCAGATAAGATCACAGCTTCAATCATTTAGAAGTTGATCATTTTACAGCTAATCTTTCAACTAATTTAGATAACAGATGAAGTAGGAAAATAAAAGAGTTGGGGTGGGGCAAGTGGAAGATTCAACCCTAGCAGAACTGAACTGTGTGTCCAATATCAATATGCCCTGTTCTTGGGAGAAGGTCCTTGCTACAACTGCTTGTCTGTTTTAGACAAAAACAAACAAACAAACAAAACATTGGTTTTCTCTAGGAGCTGGTGTTTAAGACTGCAGGTTTACTGGCTGAGAAGGAACAGGAAGGCAAGGAGGGCACCAAATAAAACATAAGGATTATTTTCCAAAAAGGCCCTGGCCAACTGATACCTGAATATGGAACATGATCTCCCATATATCTTGGACTTTCCCATAAATTAATTGGCTCCCCTCTGTGGATGTTTTCGGCCCTTTTCTTATTTAATCGTTGTGTGGCACCCTGCTTTGCTATCACACTGCCATTTCCTCTTTGCGCTTTTGACAAAACCTGAGTCTATGGAACCTGTAACGGACTGGGCTAATGGGGGCCTAGTTGGTATTTGTCCAATTTCTTGCAAGGAGACTGAATCCACTCTCAGTGAGATTTATTCTGACGGGCAGAAGCCAAGTCTTGCCATGTAAAATAATAAATGTGTTTCAGATAACATATTCTTGTACTTTTTTCCTAGAATAATTAGAACATTCATACAAATAGATTTAGTCTCCTTGAAATGTATTTAATTGCCTCTGTTATAAATGACTTGTAAACATGTCCATGCCATCTAATCTTTCTGATTCTCAGTTTGTAAAATGAGGGTGTTGAACTCTATGATCTCTAAGGTCTTTTCCAACTCCCAAATCTATGACCCGATACTTCTATTGTTTAGACAAAAAATAGGTCTGTTCTGAAATGTTCTGTAAGTTAGGCAGCAATCCAAACTGACTTTTTAAGAATTCACATAAGAAAAAAAAAATTCTCACATAGAGTTCTATAGGATGAAGAGAGGGCCCATTCAGTATTTGTTTGCTCTCTGTGGGAAAGCTATTCTTTTTTTTCCTCTTTGAACAATATAAGGAAACAACTTATCTTTTACAATTTTTGGATTCAGTTCATGGAGGGTGTCAGTATTGTCTGGTGTTCCCAATGGGGACGTGAGAGTCTGAGATCCCAGGACTGGTTCCCAGCTTTTCTGCTCCTTTTGTGACCTTCAGAAGCCACAAAACAGCTCTCAAGACTCAGTTTATCTGCCTGAGAAATTGGGCTCTTACTTCTTTACCACAGGGAAAACCTATTCTTTAACATTTTGGAAAAGGATTACAGCAGCCTAAAGAGTTAAGAAGATTAACTTTAGTCTTTCGGGGTGTATACTAATGCCAGTCTTGGTTGCTTCTCCACTGCCTAGCACCAGATGCTTTTGCACAAGTAGTATAGGGTAGAGCATCACAGGCCTAATTCAGAAACTGTAAGAGTCCAACCAAAATGGGGCTGGCTTGAACTGCAGGTGACCCTTAGTACACCTGAAACAGGTTTGCTATGTAAAGTGTTAGTAAATCAAGTTGAAAGGTAAGAAAATGTAGGATTTGGGGCAGGGGTTAGGCTGAGGGGGAAGGGGGAAAACAAGCCTGAGGATTTTGTTGGAAGCATCTATTTCTATATAAACAGTTATCATCTAAATTAAAATGAATCTTAGCTATAGCTTAGGCTGAGCAAATTGTCCTACATTACTGCAGATATTTTCAGTAATAACTGAAAACTAAAAGCAAGCTTCCTATATTATCTGGTCAACTTTTCAGGTAAAAACACTTAGTAAAGTGTTAAGAAAGTGTGACAAACTTAATATTGTTTTACTGATTTCTCCAAATTAACACGAACCAGTGAAGTTTTACTATTGTCAGAAACTTGAAACAACCCAGATGTTCCTAAAAATCTCATGTATGGAGTGGGTAAATAATATTGCTTATAGTTACATAGTAACTACTTGATTCAAAAATAGTAAGGTTGTAAATTTCAAATCAATCCCTAGAACCTCACTGCACAAAACACCAGGTTGAGAAAATAATTATGTTTGAGGTTTACGGTTTAGGATCCAACTATAACATCAGATCAGCTTTTGTGAATAAGAGTATTATTTGATCAGGATTACATCAGTAAGCATGAAATGAGCACTTGGATTTCCCAAGCACATGTGAAAATGGGAAACGCTCGAAAACGACCTTCCCAATACAGGTAGAAATAGCCAATTTGGGTATGTACTCCTTTGGCTTTTGTGTGAGAGAATCGAGTCATCATTCAGACATGTTTAAATGCTGCACTTGAGCTGCTTTTTTGCAAGGCGTGAACATGCTGGAGCTGCACCGTGATTCATCATATTAAACTTCACTTGGTAGAAACATTACAAGGGAATAGGTTCTCTGTTTCCTAGGAAGTGCCTCTGCTCTACATTACTTCCCAATCGCCCTGCTCACCACTGCCCCTTTATTTCTTTGTAGCCTGTACCCTTAGTCCAGTGTGCGGCTACATTTGGACCAGAGGCCCCCATCCTGTGAAAAATTTAGATGGCTATAGCAGTAATCAAAAATACCAATAAAGTGTCACCAGTCCTCGCTGGTGATGTGGGATGGCGTGTGAGTGAGGTATAAAAATGAATCATGAGGCAAGACATGATTGCTGCTCAGGCAACCATTTCCAAATGTGAGTGCACCCAGGTTGCATAAATGGTTCGGAATATTCTCCATTAGGCCAAAAGGCTTGCAGATAACAGCATCAACTCATCAGGCTCCAAGGCCCCCAGGGACCCGGGAACAGAAGAGTTGTTGCTCAAGTGGCCAAGCCAAAAACATTTATATCTGGGCACCGTTGGATAAGTGGCATCTGCTGACAGGAACTGCTTGGGGTAAAGTTGGTTTTAAAAAATAAGCACCACAGTTCCCTGTGTTTAATACAGGACACCACAGCTTATATGCTTAATGCAGGAAGCTTTCTGAGGTGTAAAGAATGGTTAAGTAAATGAGTGGGATACCATTAATCTTGGTTTGTTTCAGCACTACATCTTTAGCAGTTGAAGGCGGGGGTGTAAAAGAAAAAGACTTGCTCCTAGCTCATAACCTGAGTGTTAAAACTGATGTCCTTCCCATTAAGGCCTGTAAACTCATTAGCACATGGCAATTTATCCTCTTTTATTTCTTCTCAATTATCCTATCATCCATTGTATCTGGATCTGATTACCCTTTCCCACAGTCAAACATTATCTTGTAAATCATTTGCTTTAAGTCCAAGCCTGCCATTGCGCAGCTTGGGATTTGCTTAGGCAGGTAATAAATCAATTAGTATTAAACCTGTGGTGTCATCTATTTTCTTTCCTCGTGCTTAGAAAAAGGAACACCTGAAAACCTAGCTTAGGTTACATCACATTTTGGTGTATGCTTTTGAACAATACAGAGACATTTGCTCCTATTCCAAGGGGAAGAAAAGATAAAGGAAAACAAAACAAAACAACAAAAAAACCCTCAAATCCTCAGTGAGGGCCTGGAAGACTGATGGCATTACAGGTATGTGGCCCTCATATTTCAGAGGTGACATTTTTAGTAATAATTGGGAACATCTATTATTCAAACATGAACATCAGAGATTCCATTTAAGATGATAGTCTCATTTTTATCCTCAAAATACAGTTATGGAGCCTGAAAGAAGACTGTGGTTCGTTTTTTTTTCTATTATTCTTTTATGTTATGTTCCGTTTCTTAGCACACATGCCGGTTGGCCTGATATGATCAGATAAGAAGAGTGAATGATTTTCAGGTGTTGTCATCTCTTCCCCTTTATATTCTAAAGGATGTCTCTTCTCCCTTTAAGTAGTATACTAATTTACTTAAATCATTTTATCTGCACTCCTAGAGCTAGTGCTTAATCCTTTGGCCGAGTTTCTGAACAGAGAGCCCAACCAAACAACTGTAGCTCAAAATTAAGCCCTGAGAGTTCCTAAATTAAAAGAAAAAAAATCCTCTCGGGTATCCCAACAATGAGTAGCCTCGCCTAAGTGATGCCCCATCCATGGGCTATATTAATTAGTGGAGATTCTGGCCCTCCTAGTCGGGGAAGGGGTGCCTGGAAGGGACTGTCAAACACGTGGCAGGGCCCCAGCAGGGGAGCTGGGTTTAGCTGTGGAGAACAGCGGTAGAGCTGTGAACAGAGCTGGAGAATGATGAGATTGGAGGGATTGGATGGCAATTAATAACAACTGACCCTGGGTCTGGCTGCTGAGATAGCAGCCAGCCCAGCCCCCTGGATGTACTTTCCTCTTACACATCCTGCCACTGACTTGCTTCACGTCAGGGCCTCCTGCCTGCTTCCAGTGGTTCTTCTGGTTTCAGTCCTTGGTTTTCACATTAGAAAAGCACACTCAGCGAGAACATGTGTGTGTTCTTCCTCCTATGGGTGGAGGGAAGAATCCTAATTTAGTAGTTTATTATTAATATTGGTTCAACTTTCAGTGTGTAGTATTATGGTGGGTACAGGGGTTGCAGATAACCATACAGCTATGTGGCCCCACCCTTACGGGGGGGGATGATGGAAAGCACCTCTGGAATGGTGCAAAGTCCCTCCCCTAGGACAGGGAATTTGAATCATGGAGTGGGCTTGTTAAAATGTAGACTCTGATTCAGCAGGTCCGCGGTGGGTTTGGAATTCTGCATTTGCAACCAGCTCCCAGTTGACATGGATGCTGACAGTCCATGGCACTTTCCATTTTCTTTTCTCATGGCAAGAGTAACTTTTCAGCCATTTACCCTTTTATAGTCATTTGCAAATGCATCCCTTATTTCCCACTAGGTTCCAAGCCCCTTGAAAATATACTGTTACTGACTTGGTGAATATATAATGATTAATTGCCTTGATTTGTCAACTAGGGGGTCTGGAATCTAAACCCACTTCTGCTGCAAATGAATTTTGTGACATTGATCACTTTCACTGAAATCCCCCCGTCTCTGTATTGTACAATGTAGGGAGCAGGTGTGGACTAGAATTTGGGTGTTATTTAAAAGCAAGAGCAGGACCCAGATGTGAATGAAGGAAAAGACTCACGTAGTGATGGGTCACAGGGAATCCAAGAATGGATATAATGTTTTTAGGGCTCTAGCATTTTTTTTTCTTCCCAGGATGTGGATCTCATGTTGCCAGACCTTATAAATTTCCAAGAAGCTGGAAATCTGATTTTTAAAATTAATGTAAACATCCTCTCACTTTTAAGTGTTGACAAGTAAACTAATTTTTTTTTTAAAAGGAAAAGAAACACTGATAATGAAATAATAGACTTTTGCAGGCCAAAGGCTGCCTATGTTTGCAGCCTCTGGCTTGGACTAGGCTCAAAAGCTTTCTACCAGCAAACACATAAGAACTACATTCACAACTAGCAGCCACGTCAAGCCAATAAGATCAACATTCGTGATGGACAAACCAAACCAATTCCAATGGTGGTTTGGAAGTGGCTGGTGTCTCAGAGCTCTGGACATTCCTGAGTTTCATATGTAAGACTGGTGGAAGGGGCTATGCATTGAGCACTGGCAGGTTATATGAGCTCTCTCAAAGGTATTTGCTCTATGCATGGCTTGTAGTTAGGTTTGTTCACATGTTTTCTGTTCTGGAAGTTGTGAAACATGTTTCCAGTTTTGGAGGTGGCTGCACTCACCTGTAAAATGTTCTGGAATTATGACAGTCATTCTCATAGAGGTAATGGGGTTTATAGGATAATCCAAGGGAGGTGACAACTAATCAATCAGAGAGTAATAATCTTTACCTTCTAACTTCTATGATCCCTTTAACAGGAACCACTTGTTCAACTGTCAAAGTTTTTCTCTTGACTCAAGTGCCTTCACCAGCCCTGACTAGAGACTACTACACTTTTCCCCAAAGGTGGCGCAGTATAAATGCGGAGACATACTTTATTTTACATGGATATAAATATCCCTAAATTAGGGTGTACACTTTCTTCATATAACTTTATTTGGTTGCAGAAAAGAATTGAGGGTCACAGAAGAGTATTATAAGAACTGTATCTTCAGTAGTTCATGATAGGTCCATACCTATCCATCATTTTCTGATGTTCAGTTTTTCTGACTTGAGTTCTCTGGAGCTAACCTTATAACGACACTTAGCCTATTTAAATTCTTTTTTTCCCATCTCTCTTAGATTGTGTAATTGTTTCATTCACATGAAGATGTGTCATGTCCTGAATTTTATATCCTGGAAAACATGTAGTAAGTCAAACTTGCTCAGACATGATGACACCACATAGACATGGCTGATTGGAAGAGGAGACAAATGGTTTAGTCTTAGATGTGAGATAAAAACTGGGGTTACTGGCAAGCATTAAATATTTATAAAGCAGCCAATCTTTGGTAGTCATCAGGGAGTGTTTTTGTATGAGGCATGTCAGGCTTTATAATTAGTTATGGGACTTATTATTATTTGAGTTTTTGCCATGCGATTTTCTGCCTATGAAGGGACCATTATTTTAAATGTGTAATAAGAAGAAAGAAATATTGTTTGAGAAAGTGGTCACTTTTCAGGTTTTAAACTTTTGAATAATAATTTATGTGACAGACTCAATCTAGTAGTGACTCTGAATGTTTTTAAATGACATTTTCAAGGATACTGTTACACCAAAATAAAGATCATGAACTTTAGTGTAACATAAAAATAATTCTAAATGTAGGTATCTTCGTCTGTCTTAAAGCTTTCTCCATTAGGAATAATAAAAACAAAATAAAAGACACAAAACAAGCCTCACATTTTCTTCTGGACAACATTGTACTTTTGATTATTAGCAGAAATGGCTTTGTTAATACTTATGGCATTTGTAAATGTAACTAAGAAAGGACTTTTTTTTTTTTCCTGAAAGAAAGTTAATACATTACCACCCTAAGTTTCTATAAACTCTTAAGGGAGAGGAAAAGAAAAAAATCCTCCAAACCTTAATAAAAGTTCCCAGCAAAACCATTAGGGATTTCAATTATGAAGCTGTTCTCAAGACTCTTGTAAAGGTTATTTGTTGAACAATTTCTCTCTAACAGTGTATGACAAATTACTCGCTTGGCACTGTAAATGATGCACAAGCCCTCTAATTAGAATATAGCACTCGATATCTTTAAGACCTTCTAACATTTCTTAGTTAATATTATTCCTCATGAGCCTTTCAAAAGAAATGAGGACTTGTTTGTAGAGTCAAAATGGGTGATGGAGGATGGTGGACGGGGACCTTGCACAGGACTGGGAATATCCAGAAGCCACACAAAGAAAGGAAGGCTCTGACCCCAACAAGTTTTGATTGCAAAGGCGACTCTGATAACAGAGTTTTTTTTATTATCCATTGCTTTTAGCCTTATTTACCATCAGGTTCTCTTGCCACAAGCATGCTTTTTAGTTCTGACAGCCCTGAATTATGGCCATTGTGGGATCCTATCTCATTAACTGAAATGGGAGAATAAAACATCAAACAATCATAAAAATAGTTTGGCACTGTGAAACCACTTAGGAGCAGCTGTCAAACAGGTTGGAAGATAAACTTCTAAATAAAAAGAATAGAGAGAGCTGCAGTGTCCTGCCATATGCTTCCTCGGCATTATAGACTCCTTAATAATATGAAGTGCCTGTGTTTATGCAGAATAGGCCAGACACTCCATATATGATATTGATTATGCCTTAACCCCAATTTAGTAAAGACCTACTCCTCCTTTTCCTAATCAGATATTGCAGAAGCAGTTTTCTGAAAGAAAAAAAATGTCCCTAATGCCAAGCCATATTTTATCTGCGAAGGCTGTGGTGGGAGATAGGGCTTTGTCTTGCCTGTCATTGTGGCTAGGAGCCCAGTTTTAGGACAGCAAGGCCCCTCTGGGGCTCTTCTCCAGCAGTTTCCACCCAGCGATTCAAAAACATACATCTTTATCAAGCTGTTGTTGTCAGACAACATTAGATAATTAATAGGCCATTTGTCAGCCTGCACAAAACATGTTAAAATCCCAAACACAATCAGGATAAATATAGTTGCTTGCTCTCTGAAGGCTTTTTGTTCTGTCATGCAGCCATTGCAGGCAGATATTTGCTATTAAATGAGACTCATTATTAATCACATCTAATGTTAATTAATTAACCACCTCTGTATATTGAGGGCTCTCTGTGACTTTCAATTGTTTTAAGAAGCTAATTGGTAACTTAGCAGTTTACATCTAAGTTACTGTTTCTCATTCCATTCATGTCAGGATTTTATTCAGTGAAATGTATTTTTTTGCATTTGAGAAATTTCCCCTAAAAAGCCAACAGTTAAGAGTTTGTGTATAACTATGCGAGAAGTGATTAGGGAATGAAAGCTATGGAAAAATATGTAGCTGCCATTGCTTTCTCTCATGCCTAGCTTATTAAAAATATATATATTTTTGTTATTTTCAAACCTCACAGAAAAACAGAAATATTCAAATCTAATTTTTAGTAGATGATGAAAATAAGGATGATACCCAGGGTTAGCCAAATTAGGTATTCATTCATCCACTCATTCATTCAAGAAATACATGGCAGGTATGTGTGGTCAGCTATTAGTCAATTCTAGGTCTTGTGAGAAACCTGGCCCCTCTGAAGCCAGCACAGAACTGCATTTTAGTTGTTTGAATCTGTGAGCTACTAGAAAGCAGGGACTTGACATCCATGATACACGTCCCGTTTGTGTCTAGCACTGTGTTCCTTTACATGGTAGATGCTGAGTTTGTATTCCTAGAACTGAATCAACAAATTCCAATACAATGTAAATATCTTCTAAATTCTGATTGGCTCATGAAGGAAGATGTGTAATATAATTAAACAGAAATAATAATATCAACATTGATCCATGATAGATTTATGTAGTGTATTTCAGTTTACCAATGGATTTCCCATATGTTAACTTATTTAATTTTTAAAATACTAACTTATTTAATTAAAAAATTTTTCACAATCATTTTTGTCCTACAAATAAGGAAAAGGCCTGTGTTTCCTAAGCAGACTCAAGCTTGACCTCTATCACTTGGCCTTTCAAAGAAATCAGCTTTGCTCTCCCAGTCTACCAAGCCGTAGTTGGGCATGTGGCCATGAGTAGTGATGACCTGGCTTACCAAAGCATCTGATAATATTGATTGATGTCCATTGGAAGATTTGATCATTCAAAGTTTTTTGTTTTGTTTTTGTTTTTGTTTTTTGTTTTTTTAAATTGATGGCTATTTGGGAAGGACTACCTTGAGGGATCACATATATAAAAAAAGCATTACTAGAGACTAGTACTTTGAGAAGAGGAATTATTTGAACATTTCATCAGATAAACAGACAAGCAGAAGTAAGGGGAAAAAAATAGTTCCCCATCTTTGTGCTTTAAATTATCAGTTAGTGGTGGGGCTTTATGCCTCAGTTTAAGGCAAACCATGTCTATTTTAAACATGCTCACAGGATAGCTTTTTTCCACGTCTATTATGAAAATATTTTTAATGTCTTCTGTAACTCTTATTCGTATGTAATTATGAATGTCTCACTAAACGATAGCAATTTTGCATAAACTGTATTTTACATAGAAATAAAAATCACAAGAATAATCTATGGTATAATACACTAAAGACATCTCTCTAAAGTGTAGCATACAAAATATAATTTATAACATTGTTCATTGAGACCTAGAATATTTTCCCTTGCTATCTGGAACTTGTTGGAAATGGGCATAAGAAAGAATGGGAAATTTTTCCACAGTTGATGGCATGGATGGTGGAGTACCTGGAGATACATGCAGCATTAAACAAACGGGTAAACATGTAACAAGCAAACCAAAGACCCAGCAGCCAAGCCAGTTACTTTCCCTTCTCTCTATAACCACTGCAACCTCTTCACAGTTAAGATGGTTAATATTTTCGTAGTACATATTCCTATTCATTTTTACAAGTAGAGTTCCTTTTATGTATAAGACTTTTTTTTTACAGAATAATTTTTAAATTGGAAATAAGATGCTGTGCACTTGTGAATATCACATTTTGCTTTTTTGTTTTCACCATCTCAACTAAGGTCTAAATGAGAGAGAGAGAGAGAGAGAGAGAGAGAGAGAGAGAGAAGTATTTTCAGTCCAAATACATAGGGCATGAAAACCTCACACACACATGCATAGAACAACTTCAGAGCTTAAATTGCTTTTTCCCTGTTGAAGGGCTGTTGTTGAATTACATGTAGGATAGAGAAAGATGACTGAATTAAAAAAATGTCCTGTAGCTAACAAAGATCTAGATTGGAATTTAACTTGAACCAGTCTGAGTGATATTCCAGAGGCTTTTATTGCTGGAAATAATATTGAATGGAAAACAGTTACGCTAAGTGGAAATATTTTATATCATAGGTTGCCATACTCTAGATTATAATTATATGGCTTTTGCATTCGGTTCCCATTATGAACTTGTGAAAGATCCTTTTCTTCTTATGCAGAGTCTTGGCCTCATTTGTAATAATAGCTCCTGACGCAGAGCTTTTGTGGAAGTCTCTGCTTTTACTTTTTTAAGGTAAACTCAGTGGTATGTATAAGGAAGTAGGGAGATTGGCCACGTTGACTAAATCCATTGTCAGGATCTGTGTGTTTTCATGCTCTCTCTGAGGTAAAAAATGAAGGCTCCCTTCAAGAGAACACAGCGTGACTACTCCAACAGCGTGACTACTCCAACTGTCTTCTCTGGCCTCTTTTTTTGTCATCTTTTTTTTTGTTTGTTTTGTTTTGTCCTGAAGATGTAAGCTGCTGTTGTCTAGAGGGAGAGGAAAAGGTTTTTCCTAGGGATGTTAATTTCAAGGCTGAGTAGTTTCCAGTCACTAGGCCTTGCTGGAAGTTTCCTTCAAGATTTGCCTGGAGGCAGCAGGGGCCTATTTGTCTCACCTGCAAGGAACACGGCCTTAAAAAAAAAAAAAACAAGAACTTTTGGAAGCTTTTTTAATTAGCACCTTAGAGTCTTTGGTTTTAGACTGCTTATTTGTTAATTCTTGTGGCGATTTTCTTCCTGGTGCTGTGTGTTTAAAGTATTAAATCGTGAACTTCGCATACTGTCTTCAAAGCTTTTTACTCAAGGGGCCAAATAGGTTTATGTTAGTGTCTTGAGCATGACACATAATTCAGAAATAATATTTGTTCTGGGATAGCCTAATAACTATAAAATTGAGATGCAAACCAGAAAAAATTTCTTTAAAGTCCATAATGCCATTTTAGAGGGAAATATTCTTTATTCCTTAGACAGGGTAAGAAGCTGCTCTTGTCCAAATTATGAGTTGTGAAACCTTCAGACATAAAAGAAAGCAAAATTGTTGAAATGTTATTGGGACATAACTTTTCTCCCCAGTGTTTCTTTGTTGTGGAGAGAATAAGGAAAAATAAAACAGCAGCAATCTTTCTACAATATTCTTACAGAGAAAAAAGAATTAGAGGGAATTTGCTACCCAAGTTTACACCTGCTTTGCTCTTCTTTGGTCTCCAGTTTGACACCATTAAGGAAAGTGAGGATTTCAGCCAATCACAGCTGATGGTTTCATTGTATTTCTTTTTTTCTGATGGCATAACATCCTATATTTCTTTACATATTATCTCAGACATACATGCATGTTGTTGGATAATGAGATATTCAACATAGCTTACCACCACCCCACCAAATTATTAAGCTATTTCAAAACAAGAAATAATGCTGAGGGAAAATTTGTATTAGCTTGATTGATTATCTTATTTTAATCCATATTAAAGCTTTAAGTCTCTAGGCGTGGCTCTTTACTTCTAACACCTCATAAATTATAGCTATAATGAAGCAGTCATTTATCCTGAGCTGATGATAAATGGCTTGCCCTAGGAGGAACTAAAGAATAGGCAAGTAGATCATTTTCATATTTGGTGAAAACAATATTAAGTACCCAGACCTCAGTGATTGCCCTAATAAATGAATAATCTGAGGTGAGGGGCTTGGCAGTCAGTGTAAAAAATAACCTGAGCTTTCTCTGTCATTTGTCAGGCTTTGCTATGACAGCATGCATTATGGGTAAATGAGCAATCAGCAAGAACTATGTTATGGCTGGGATGTTTTTGAGAAATTTATCATATGCATTGCTTAGTACCTTAAGACCTTAAGGCTTAATGGCTATAGTGCATGACTGCAAGTGAGCACAGTTCCTATTTACCATGGTATGCTTCATTTGTGCTCCATCTCTCACCTTAAAGAAAGAAAAGACCTTTCATGATTGAGCTCCATTTGGCTTTGCTTTTAAAACTTGAAGGTCTATATATGATGTTCTCTCTGTTGACAGATACTACTCCTGTTAGATTGGCTAAAGGAGATTTTGGAGACGTGATTTCAAATAAAATTTTAGGGTCAAAAATTTATCATTGTATGGAGGTGTCAAAGTCTGGATTCCAGTGTACTTGAAGCCAAATGTATTATGGAAAGTGACATTACTTCCTTATAATAGTATTAAATATTTAATGGTACTTAAGAATTAAATGATTTTCCACCCTCCTCAAACCACTGAACAGTTGATCCCTTTCATTTATTATGGAATTGGAAATAACGAAGAGTAGTTGAGATGTGAATACTTCACTGGAATTATGCAATGTGTTATGACAATGTCTGACTCATTGCGATTTGCTGCCATATGTAGTGAAAAAGGAAACCAGGAGGCAAACTCCTCTTTCCAGGCCAGGGGTCTCACGTGCACACTCCTGTGGATGCTATTCTAAAATATTTGATTAAAGAGAATGTGTCTTTACCAGTACCTCTCCTGCCATAATATCCCAACTTTACAGGTGCCTTTGAAGTTAGATGCACACCAAATTAAAAATCTGGCTTTACTCCTAGTTGGATAAATTTGTTTATTAGTTACTCTGAACATCATTTTACTACTGTGTAAAATGGTGAAAACACTGTCTTGAGGGATTGTTGTGTGGCACAAATGAGATAATGTATAGAAGATGCTTAGCATATGATGGGTGACCTATACATAAATACTAAGTTAGTTCTATATCTTCTTAAAATCCTGGTCAGGCACCTAAGAATTCTCAAAGTGTGTAACATGAGTGGCATTTTACAAGATATGGTAGCAAGGCTAGTTGCTCGGTATATTAGATCAAGGAGCTCATGAGACAAATTCAATTACATGAAAACAGTTTTTGAATGTCTACTGTAGGTCAGGTTCCAGTGATGACCTAAGGATCACCTCACCATTGGTCACCATCATCACCATAATAGCTTCTAATATCTCCCCTCTCCTAACTCTCATCCATAGCAGTTTCTAGTTGAATTCCAGACTACAGATCTGATCACACCATGACTCCTAGTTGCCCAGCCATTTAGCATCACAAACAAGGGTTTAAATAATATACTTCCAACATATCATTTCAGCTTCATATCTTGCCTCCTCTTTTATGCCTATATTCCAGCTATGCAGAGCTACTCACCAGTCTTTCAATTTGTAGGTCACATTTGTGCTTTTTCTTTGCCTAGAATGTACTTCCTTCCACTCAACTGTCTTGGCATGGCCAAATCCTCATTTGAGATGTATTTCAAATTTGAACTCTGATGTGTAGCCTTTCCCATCTTTCCAGGTTGAGACGGTTTCTTCCTCTGTTTCCTGAATACTTTGTGTATAATAAACCACTCATCATGTTGTGCTGTAAACATCTGTTTGTGTGCTCTGCTTCCCACTGTGGACTCCTTGAAGACAGTTACAGAGTCGACATTTTTACTTCTAGAAATGAATATGGTACCTGGAACACAGTAGACACTTTTATAAAGGTACTTTGTAAACGTAAGAATTAATGAGAAAGGTATGATTCTGCCTTTCTTTGGACATCTCAAACTCAGAGTCAGAAAAGTTATCGGTGGGGGATCTTAACCTACAGAACCCCATACCCTGCATTATTCATCAGTTCCCTCCCCCAGTCAACTAAAATCTACAAAACGTCTGCTTCGCCTGGCTGCCTTCTGGCTACTGAATGAGAAGGTGAATTTTATAGGAAGGTAACATAGAAGAAAGAGGTGGAGCAGGAGAACTCTAGGGAATGGGTGACAGAGGGCACCAATAAGACTTAATTCTTCTACCCTTGGGAATTGTAGACATCTTCATAAGGGATCAAGAAACTGAGTGGTTCAGAGCAATTTCCTTTACATCTCAAGGATGAGGAAGCCTTTAACTAATGTAGAATCTTCTAGATTGTAGGTAAAATGAAGGAGTTGGATTTCAATATTTTACAATGAGGATCCCTTTTCATAACATAAAAAAATTCGTAGACCTTTAAGTATTTACTGGTTGACAAAATTATACTGAAAAAAATAACTGAAAATTCAGTAACAGTTAATTAATTTTCCACTTAGTGAATCACAATGGCATGTGCAGGGAGTGCCTAAAGCTTGGTGCACCCCTGAACCAGCCATCCTGATAGGGATGAGGGCAGTAGTACTGCATAGTCATTAAGAGTATGGGCTTTTGAATCAGCTAGACTTGGGTTCAAATCCTGGTTCTGAAACCAGGTATATGATCATGAGAAGCTCTCTCAGTCTTAATTTCCTTATCTGAAAAAACAGTAATATTGACCTCATAGTGGGTGCTGGTGTGGGATTTAAGATAATAAAGGTAGATAAAGATAACGCACAACACACAGAACTACTACCCACTTAATTATCAGGAATGGGAGGGTAGCTTAGCAAGTTCTGTGATGTAAACTCAGGGCAAGGTGGCTCTGTGGAAGATCAGGCTTATTTGTGTAGAGTAGAGAGTGTCTGTATTAGTTTGGTTTTATGCTGCTGATAAAGACATACCCAAGACTAGGAAGAAAAAACAGTTTAATTGGCCTCCTACATGGCTGGGGAGGCCTCAGAATCATGGCAGGGGTGAAAGGCACTTCTTACATGGCAGTGGCAAGAAAAAATGAGGAAGAAGCAACAGCAGAAACCTCTGATAAACCCATCAGATCTCGTGAGACGTATTCACTATCACGAGAATAGCAAGGGAAAGACCACCCCCGTGATTCAATTACCTCCCCCCGGTCTCTCCCACAACACGTGGGAATTCTAAGAGATACAATTCAAGTTGAGATTTGGGTGGGGACACAGCCAAACCATATCATTCCACCCGTGTCCCCTCCAAATCTCATGTCTTCACATTTCAAAACCAATCATGTCTTCTCAACGGTCCCCCAATGTCTTAACTAATTTCAGCATTAACTCAAAAGTCCACAGTCCAAAGTCTCATCTGAAACAAGGCAAGTCCCTTTCACCTATGAGTCTGTAAAACAAAAAACAGCCTAGTTGCTTCCTAGATACAATAGGGGTACAGGTATTGGGTGAATACAGCCATTCCAAATGGGAGAAATTGGCCAAAACAAAGGGGTTACAGGGCCCATGCAAGTCCAAAATCCAGTGGGGTATTCAAAATTAAAGCTCCAAAGTGATCTCCTTTGACTCCTGGTCTCACATCCAGGTTACACTGATGCAAGAGGGGGTTCCCATGGTCTTGGGCACCTCTGCCCCCGTGGCTTTGCAGGGTAGGGCCTCTCTCTTGACTGCTTTTATAGGCTGGCACTGATTGTCTGCAGCTTTTCCAGGTGCACAGGACAAGCTGTCGGTGGATCTACCATTCTGGAGTCTAGAGGATGGTGGTCCTCTTCTCACAGCTCTACTAGACAGTGTCCCAGTAGGGACTCTGTGTGGGGGCTCTGACCCCACATTTCCCTACCGCACTGCCCTAGCAGAGGTTCTCCATGAGGGCCCTGCCCTTGCAGCAAACTTTTGCCTGGGCATCCAGGCATTTCCATACATCTTCTAAAATCTAGGTGGAGATTCACAAACCTCAATTAGTGACTTCTGTGCGCTCACAGGATCAACGCCATGTGGAGGCTGCCAAGACTTGGGGCTTCCACCCTCTGAAGCCACAGCCCGAGCTCTACGTTTGTCCCTTTCAGCCATGGCTGGAGTGGCTTGGACACAGGGCACCAAATTCCTAGGCTGCACACAGCATGAGGATCCCGGGCCTACCCACAAAACCACTTTTTCCTCCTGGGCCTCCATGCCTGTGATGGGAGGGGCTGCCAAGAAGGTCTCTGACATGGCCTGGTTACATTTTCCCCATGGTCTTGCTACTTATGCAAATTTCTTCTGTTGGCTTGAGTTTCTCCTCAAAAAATGGGTTTTTCTTTTCTACTGCATCATCGTGCTGCAAATTTTCTGACTTTTATGCTCCATTTCCCTTTGAAAATGGAATGCTTTTAACAATGCCCAAGTCACCTCTTGAATGCTTTTCTGCTTACAAATTTCTTCTGCCAGATACCCTAAATCATCTCTCTCAAGTTCAAAGTTCCACGAATCTCTAGGACAGGGGCAAAATGCCTCCAGTCTCTTTGCTAAAACATAGTAAGAGTCACCTTTGCTCCAGTTTCCAACAAGTTCCTCATCTCCATCTGAGACCACCTCAGTCTGGACCTTATTGTTCACTATCAGCATTTTTATCAAAGCCATTCAACAAGTCTCTAGGAGGTTCCAAGCTTTCCCACATTTTCCCATCTTCTTCTGAGCCCTCCAAACTGTTCCAACGTCTGCGTGTTACCCAGTTCCAAAGTCACTTCTATGTTATCGGGTATCTTTTCAGCAACACCCCACTCTACTGGTACCAATTTACTTGCTTTCATGCTGCTGATAAAGACATACCGGAGACTGGGAAGAAAAAAAGGTTTAATTGAACTTACAGTTCCACATGACTGGGGAGACCTCTGAATCATGGTGGCAGCAAGAGAAAATGAGAAAGAGGCAAAAACAGAAACCCCTGATAAACCCATCAGATCTCATGACACTTACTCACTATCACGAGAATAGCACGGGAAGGACCAGCCCCCATCATTCAATTACCACCGCCTGGGTTCCTCCCACAACGTGTGGGAATTCTGGGAGATACCATTCAAGTGGAGATTTGGGTGGGGACACAGCCAAACCATATCTGTGTTGCTCATTAAAGTCTGAAGGGGCGTGTCTTAAAAATCTGTAACGAGAAGGATGGACTGTGTTGTGACACATCTGGTAAAGGCTTTCAGGTATCTTCCTTGATACGAGAACTGAGAGTCCTCATAAGATTTGAGAGTAAGGGTGACAAGATCAAAATGATACTTCAGGAAGTATGAAAAAAAAGATTTGAAAGCAGATGGTATGAGAGACAGGGCAAAGGATAACTTAAACACGTTTCCAAAGTTATCGGCTATCAGTACGAAGAAAGAGCCACCTGATGCGGTTATGAGAAACTTATGAAAGAGTGAGTTTGGGGGTGAAAATGTGGGGATTATAAGAAATTCTCTATTTAGTGGGATTTAATGTGAAAAGGCCTCACAGACCTCAAGAGAGCAGAGGAGCCAGAGCTAACTATCTAGTACTGAGAGTCCTCTTCTGTCCTTGGAGAGAACTGAAACAGTTGTTCAGAGTAGCTGGACTTTTCCCTGTGCTCCTCAGGGAGGGACTGCTAAAATAAAAGCCCAAACTGAGCTCTGCTGGGTTTTCAGATGAGCAGTGAAATCAGCAGACCCAGCACTGTCAGTGAGAAACAACGGAAGAGTGTGGAGAGGAGATGAGCCTGTTCAAATAGGAGAATGAAGAATAAAAGAAATGCCATGGGATTGGGTAAGATGGAGGCTGTTGGCAAAGTCAGAGAAGGGCTTTTCATGGAATGATGAGAACAGAAGACAGGTTAAAGCCTTAGTTACCTGAGGGCAGATACAGAAGGCATTCTGTTTTTTGTTTTGTCTCCCTGCTTCTTAACACTGTGATTGGTTCCTAAGATGCTCAAAGATATTACAATATAAACATGGGTATTTAATGCAAACCTATTTCATAGATCACAATAGGTCTTGGGGGAGATTGGGGCTACATTTCTTCCCCCTTCCCTTCCTCCCACAGAGAGTAGTGCAGTGCCTTAAACACCACAATAGTTACACCGTAAATATTTTATGACTGAGTGAAGGTAAAGGAGGGACTTAATGTGAGGGGCATGAATGGAATCTTTGATGGTGGCATTTGGAAGAGAGTCAAGGTGCTTGCTCACAGGGAAGAGACTCCACTGGAATTTCCATTTGCAATATATTCTTTTCCATGGGATACCAAAGAATTTCAAAGCAGATTGGAAGGAGAGAAATCCCAGAACTGGGATTTTTTTTTTTTTTTTTTGACACTGTGGTGGAATAAATCCTCTTTCAAGGGGTTTATTCACTGAAATTCAGCAGATACTGAGCACCTATTGGGTGCTAGACACTGAACTAGGTTCCGTGAAAATGTTGAAAAGAATACAGACCTCCAGTCAAATGACTGTAATACAAAGCAATGTATTAGGGCTATAAAGATACTACTCCATTTGACCAATTCTGCATTCAGGGTCAAAAACTGTAAAAAGAAAAAAATGTGAAAACCTCATCGATGGTGGTGTTTCCAAAGTTGTGGGGCACCTTGAGTCCAGAAGTGGAAAAGAGACCACAAAAACTGTTTCTGTGCCTTCATCTGCAATAGAAAACTCTTCTCACTTATTTGTTTTGCCTGTTTGGCTCTTTTGATGTCTTTATTCTTCCACTACAAGTTAGTGGTCACCATCTCTACAATCTCCTTAATATATGATTCTTTGACATGAAACATCTGAAGCTTCCTTTCCCGGCATAGAAGAGATTACATTAGTATACCCACCTAATTGGGATGCTTACCTGCCTAGTCACTACGGACATTTTTATGTTGTTACTAGCAACCTCTTATGTTTTCTGTGCTTACTAGAAAATAAAAGCAGAATATTAAAATGCTCTGATTCATACTTTAATGGCATATAGAAGTTACTCATAAGAAGTGTAACACAAGCCTGGGCAAGGTGGCTTACACCTTAATCCCAGCACTTCGGGAGGCTGAGGTAGGCAGATCATCTGAGGTCAGGAGTTCGAGACCAGCCTGGCCAACATGGTGAAACCCCGTCTCTACTAAAAATGCACGCCTGTAGTCCCAGGTACTCAGGAGGCTCAGGCAGGAGAATGGCGTGAACCCAGGAGGTGGAGGTTGCAGTGAACCAAGATCGTGTCACTGCACTACAGCCTGGCCAAAGTAATGAAACTCTGATTACTAAAAATACAAAAATTGACTGTATATGGTGGCTCGCGCCTGTAATCCCAGCACTTTTGGAGGCTGAAGTGGGTTGATCAGCTGAGGTCAGGAGTCTGAGACCAGCTTGGCCAAAATGGTGAAACCCTGTCTCTACTAAAAATACAAAAATTAGCTGGGTGTGGTGGCACGTACCTATAATCCAGCTACTCGGGAGGCTGAGGTAGGAGAATCGCTTGAACCTGGGAGGTGGAGGTTGCAGTGAGCTGAGATTGTGCCACTGCACTCTGGCCTGGGCAACAGGGAGAGACTCCATCTCAAAACAAAACCAAACCAAACATTAGCCAGACATGGTGGTGGGCACCTGTAATCTCAGCTACTCAGGAGGCTGAGGCAGGAGAATCACTTGAACCCGGGAGGTGGAGGTTGCAGTGCACCGAGATTGCACCATTGCACTCCAGCCTGGGTGACAGAGCAAGACTCTGTTTTTTGTTTTTTTGTTTTGTTTTTAAAAAACAAAAAGAAGAGAAGAAGAAGTGTAACACAGCTAAAAAAGCATCTTTTATTTCTGATATTCCCATCTGCCAAAAAATTTATGCATATTTGACATAATTGCAGACAAGTCCATTGTAACAACTAAAGTCTTTCTACATGCACATAATACCATGGTGTTATCTGAGATTTGAGATGTTATACATCTCTAATTTGCTAAGGAAATGTAAAATGAACACTCTTCTGTCTCCTATAGGTCTTTCTATTTTTTGATAAAGATAGAATTCTTGGGTTTGGTGAAATGGACATATGCTTACTAGTATATGTCAGTGAACGTGCTAACAGGCTTGTACTGGTTCAGAGTTTTAAAAACACCGCATGTTCTCACTCATAGGTGGGAACTGAACAATGAGATCACTTGGACTCGGGAAGGGGAACATCACACACCGGAGCCTATCATGGGGAGGGGGAACGGGGGAGGGATTGCACTGGGAGTTATATCTGATGTAAATGATGACTTGATGGGTGCTGACGAGTTGATGGGTGCTGATGAGTTGATGGGTGCAGCACAGCAACATGGCACAAGTATACATATGTAACAAACCTGCACGTTATGCACATGTACCCTAGAACTTAAAGTATAATAATAATAAAAAAATAAATAAATAAATAAATAAATAAATAAATAAATAAAAAATGGGTATGATTCAAATATTTAAGTTGCTATATACACTCAAAGTATTGCTTGGTGACAGAGGTTATTATTATTGTAACATTTTTCATTTGTTACAAAATCTTTGTCATACAACACAGAAACATGAATATCTTGGTTGCACTGCTTTAGAGATGATGGTTCTGTCCAAGGCACCAATGGCTTGAATTTCTCCTGGAGAGCCGTGGACTCTGTCTGTCCACTCAGCTCAGGCTGAGCTGTCACATCAGCCAGTTTGGGAAATGGCTGCATGTGTATCTACGCAGGCTGCCCAGAGCAATGCCCAGGATTATTAGACTCACTGATGTCTATATTCCTTATGTCAGTGCAGTTTCTGCTCCTTGAGATTATTTAAACTATTTGGGAAATCACTTGTGCACCTAAGGTATGGTCAGCTCTGCAGATAGGAGGATCAGCTGACCTCTATGCCTTTAACGAGATGAAATTTTCTCAATGATCCTGGTATTTAATCCTTAGTAGACCACCAAGCATGAATCTCTTTTCTTATCCAGAGGTAATTACTTGACCCTTGGGTCTGGGGTGAGCTGTCTAAACTGGTGGAGAGAAGAGTCTAGTTGTGTTTAATTTCTTATCTCCCCCTCCTAACATCACCAATATGAAGGGGAAAGAGTTGTTTCCTTCAGAAGCTTTGGAGGGCATATGGTTTATCCCTAAAAAGATGAGCAATGATAACAGGTCTCATTACAAGTGTGACAATTGTAACTTGACATAAAATAATCCAACCCTTGTCAATTCACTCAATTGCAAACTATTTGGAGTGTCATCTTCCCCCACCCCAACCCCACTCCCTCCTCCCACCCCATCCCCAACCCTTCCAGCACCTTACATGCCAACAGGCTTCCATCTTCCTTCAATCCCTTGGTCATTGGGTTTCCCTTGCCTGGAATGCTTTTCTTGGACCTCCACTTGGCAAATTTTACTTATCTTTCAAGCCTTCCTCTATGAAACCTTCCTTGGCCCCAGTGTGGGCTCCACAACCTCTCTGTTTTTATTCTCTGTCTATTAAAGCATTTAGCATTTCAACAAGAAGGCTTCCCAACAAGATTGTGAGCTGTATACAGCCAAGCAAAATTTTCTTAATTATTGTTATTTTATCATATAATTCTTGATATATTGAAAAGAATATGTATATACATATAAAACAACATATGTGATATATGTAGAAGTAATGGAATGTAAAAATAAAATGAACACCTGTGAACTCACTACATAACTCAGGAAGTAGAACACAACCAAATTATTTTCTCCCTCTGTGTGCATTTTCCCTATTTCATTCTTCTACCTTACTCTAGAAGTGAGCCTTCCTCTGAACTTTACTTTTATCATTCTTCTACTTCAAAAAATGGTTTTATTGCTTATGTATGTATTACCAAACAATATATTGTTTGGCTTTGCTTGTTTTTGAGTTAGAAATTTTTTCCTGGGTCTTGCTTTTCTACATGCAATATTTTGTTTCCAAGATTCACCCATGTTATTCATTTTCACTGTTGTATAGTATTTCATTCTGTGACTATACCACTGTTTATTTATTCATTTTCTTGTGGCTATGTCTTTTGGGTTTGCAGTTTTTCATATAAGGAATGTGGACAAGAACAGCCTCATACATGTCTTCTAGTATGTACATACAAGACTGGAATTGGTATATCAGGGATATAGCACAAGATAGTACAATATTGTTTGGAAGTAATTGTGCCAACTTACACACACACACCAGCAATGTGCAAGAGTTTCTGCATTCTTCACATATTTATACTACTTGGTATTATCCTATTTGCCAATCTAGGAGATGTAAAATACTATCTCATTGTAGCCTTAATTTGTATTTGATTTCACATGTTTGTGGATCTTTTGTGTTTCCTATTTAGTGAAATCCTGTTTATGTTTATGGCCTATTTTAACATTGGGTTTTTGTTTTAGTCTTATTTATTTTAGAAGTTTCTTTTATATTCTGGATACTAATCCTTAGCTAATTATGTATATATTTAAATATCTTTCCTAGTTTGTAGCTTGTCTTTTCTTTCCTTATGCTATCTCTAAATGAACAGAAGTTCTTATTTTAATGTAGTCTGTTTTATCAGTCTTTGCTTTTATGGCTAGTAATTTGTAGGTCTTGCTTGAGATTGTTTTTAATTTATGTTTTAATCTCTGCCCCATCACCCAACCTAGATTCACAATTACAGTAAATTTTGGTTGAAAATAATGAATTAATAAATACTGTGGACAGAAGATTAATAAAAAATTATTTTATTTGCCAAGCACACATGGTTTTAAATGATTGGATCGAACACTGCATATTGGAACAAGAAAACCCGATAGTACCTGAAACATTTCTTCACATGTTGGCTGTGGCCAGCTCTATGGCCACTTAGTACCCCATCCATATCCCTTCACCATTTCTGTGCATCCTCGCATGACTTCCAAATGCTTTGACTGAGGCTGCCCAGCCTGAGCATGGGGCAGGTCAGAAGTGTGAGGAATTACATCCCCTGGGATAAGCTCTCAACAAATGACTGATGGGAATCAGTGGATAAAACCCCAGATCCCTCACCTCAGCTGTGCTGATCTAGAGTTCCCCAGTGCTAACTTGGTTGATAGCATACCCTTTGTTGACTTCTGGCCCTTCTCTGTCTCACTGTCAACTCCTTTAACCCATGCTTCCTGGGACCACCTCTGAAATAAACTATGGACTCTTGAACCATTGTCTCAGGGTCTGCTGGCGCAATTAAGAATGTTTGAATGTCAAATTTTGACTGAGAAACTTGAATACTTATGATTTAGGATTGAATATTTAAAAAAAACCCAAAATATTCTTATTGTTATCCTGTAATTGGGCAGCTATTACTGGGTGAAGCACAGAGTGAGAAGGTGTATAGTTTAGGGATAAAGTCTGTGGGCTCTAGAGCTAGACAATCAGGGTTTGAATTATGGCTTTTTAAAAATGATTTATTCTTTTTCCTAATATTACTGCTTCAATTTCCTTACATGTAAAATGGGGATGAGAGTAATATCTACCTCATGGGCTACTATGAGGATTAAATGAGTTAATATATGCAGAGTGCTAAAACTAGTGTTTGGCTCATGGTTGTGTCATATACTTTCCTGGAGCCATTGAATAATAAAACATCCCTTGATACATTTTAGGAGGATGAGATTTTTATGCATTTCTTGTCACTCTATATATGACATTGCAATTAGGCTCTGCTAAAAGTTTAGGAAGTCTGGTCCAGCCATTCAAAAATAATTTTCTAATTGGTTTAAGGAAAAAGTTCTAATCTGTGTTGAACTCTACTTGGAGACTATAATGGATCCCCCCTTAGCTCCTGGAGAGAAGGAAAAATGCCATATGAAAACAGGTTTCTCTATAAATCTATACTTTTCACTTTTCTTTAACTCAAGAATAGTTTTACCCTTATTTGCTGGGTGTTACAGGTGGACAAGAGGGAAATATATAAAGAAGGTTTTTGTCTCCAAGAATTACATTCCAAAAAGTTTGACTCTCTTAAATGGAGAGAGTTGTAATTTGAATCTTTGTGATTATCAAAGAAGGTGCTTTCATGAATATTTTGTTAACTAATCTTGGATATTCTATCAGTGGATCTGGTTTGAGTTCCCTAAACTTTTCTCTTCTTATGACTAATAATTGCAAAAAAGTTAATATTTGGATGTCTCCTACCTTTAACAATAAAACTTTCTCTATAGAAACTAGGCTTTATCAGAGACCCAATTTAATAGATTGATTCTAGTTAACCAATATATTTTCCTTGCATTTCAAAGTATTTTGGACACAGCTTAGTTCAATGGCAAGTTAACTGGATTTGAAGCCAGAAGATCTGGCATTGTTCACCCCCAATTAGATTTATGACAGTAGAGAATGTACAGTTTGAGCTTTCTGGCATTAATCGGAATAATCCGACGACGATGATCGAGTGATTTCGACGATGACCTTTGTTTCTCCGACGATCTCGGAAGAGCGCCCCTTTTTCCGTGAAGCCTTCCTTCCTTCCTTCCTTTTCCGCCGCCGCCCGCCTCTTTGTCTCGCTTCTGTGGCCCAGGCTGGAGTGCAGTGGCGCAGCTCACTGCAGCTTCTGCCTCTCAGGTTCATGCCATTCTCCTGCCTCAGCCTCCCCAGCAGCTGGGACTACAGGCACCTGCCACCACGTCCGGCTAATTTTTCTTTTTTTTTTTTTTTTTTTTTTTTTTGTATTTTTTAGTAGAGACGAGGTTTCACGGTGTTAGACAAGATGGTCTTGATCTCTTGACCTTGTGATCTGCCCACCTCGGCCTCCCAAAGTGCTGGGATTACAAGCGTGAGCCACCGTGCCTGGCTATTTTTTTCCAATGAATGAAATAATCTTGTTATGTCGTCCAAACTCAAGTATTTTCAGTTGTATCGATTTGGACTCTTTAGTCAAAACATAAAATTTTATTGAGAATAAAAAATTTCCAAAAATTATTAATATTCCTAATCCAGAGTCATATTTGTTTTTCAATATAAATAATATTGAATATTTATCCAATTCAGTCAGTCTAACACGTAGTTATTGAGCCCTAATTATGTGTTAGTTACTGTATTAGGCACTGAAAAGTGGTTTTGTGTTTTTTTTTTGGTCAACATAGTATCAATGTCAAAAGAGAAAACTATAATTTCACCATTAATTTTGCTAATCCAAATTGTATTGAAGAAACTGACATGTAGAAAAGCCACTTAGGTGCCTCACACCTGTAATCCCAGCAATTTGGGAGGCTAAAGCAGGCAGATCACCTGAGGTCGGGAATTTGAGACCAGCCTGACCAACATGGAGAAACCCTGTCTCTACTAAAAATACAAAATTAGCCGGGTGTGGTGGCGCATACCTGTAATCCCAGCTACTTGGGAGGCTGAGGCAGCGGAATCGCTTGAACCCAGGAGGCGGAGGTTGTGGTGAGCCGAGTTCGCGCCATTGCACTCTAACCGGGCAACAAGAGCGAAACTCTGTCTCAAATAAAAAGGAAAAGCCATTTAGCCAGAATTTCCCTTTTTTGCATCATAGACGCAGAACCAATTGCAAAACATAAGCACAATGTGATATTTCTTCCTCAGCTATGTAAACAAAGACATGCATACAAATAAGGGGATATGGATCTTCTTACCATATTCAGAAATAGCCAGTTGTAGTCTGTTTTTTATGTCAACATATTGTGAAAGATAATTGAAATTCCAGCAAGTGCCTATGTTATTAACAGTGGAGCTGATGCCATTATAATCTTGTTAACATCCAGACAAATACAGCCAGATACATTGAAGAATGATCAAGTGTTGTAACCCACTGTAGTGCTTAATAATGTTACCATTTTGGTCCATTATTGGAATATTGTATCTGCTTGAATTAATGTTTATAATGGCACTTTACTGCTATTGTCTGCTTGTTTTTATGCTGATTTATGTGGTTATTAGACTGAATGCAATTTATGTTGAATTTTTTTCAAGAAATGCAGTTTAGCAGAAGCACAAGTCCTTCTAAATAAACTGAATTAAGAAATCAAAGATACAGAAGACACTAGTTTTGGCCCTCTAATTGTCTACCGCAAGAAAATATATATTTTAAAAGGAAATATGAGTTCACAAGAAGATAAATAGACACATAATCCAGAGGCCAGTTGCTGGCAGAATTTCTTAGTTTGATGTGACTCTCTTTTTGACAGTTCTCCTAAGGTAGGTTATTTTGGAGAAAACATATGTTTCCATTTTCTCCCCCTCTGCTTCCCTTTGAGTCCCCAGGCTCCACTAGGGTCACAGAAACATTAAGGCTTTTGTCACTGTGATTAATAGCTCTTAAGATCATCTTTAATTCACTCACTAATGACTGAGGGTCTTTCTGCTCTCCAAGTAATCGGGTGATGTATGAGCCGATAGTACACCTTGTGGCAGAGGTGAAAATCATTCAGGCAATGCAAATATTGTCACGGGAACAAATGTTTTCCCTGTTAATAAAAATTAATGAATTCTACCCAGGAGCTAGTTAAGGAAGCTGTGGCGAAGGAAATCCAAACACAAATAACTTCTTACTGTTAAAGTCACTTATGCATCCTTTCTAGATACAGAAAAAGACTATCATTGCTGCATATTTCCATAAGAGATGAAATAATGAAAAACTATGGAAATGCACTATGTCGTTTTAAAATTATCTTTCTCAGGTTCTTAAGTGTATTTAAAATTGTGAACTTTGGCATCTTATTTGTTTTAACCTTGGTTAAACTACAGGCTTCCCGTTCTGTACTAGCCTAATGAATACATTCCTCTTTTCATAGCCTAGTTAGGACCAAGAATTATAGTGGTCAGGGTTTATAACTATAAAATGATGTAATGAAGTTTAAATTTGAAAAACTCCTTGTAACACATCATAAAAGATTGATGAAACAGACTGGAGATTAATAAGTGGTTCGAATAGTTTTGAGAGAAAAAACAACAAAAACATTTGTTAACTCTATCATTATATTTATTGAATTCTTTAAAAATAAAAACATCTCTCTTAAAAAATTACCCCACATCATTAAAGCTTTTTCCTTACTGCATCTGCCTCAACCCCAGTTCATTTTGTACGACAATAAATGTACAATGTTGTGAGGTGTGCCTGCTCTTTATGTGCAGACACTTGCTATAGAACTAAATCTGCTCTTTTTGTTTCATTTTGATAGCCCATGATTCTTTCTTCTAATGACCAAAATTCATTGTCTGAATGGAATAAATATTTCTGAAATAGCTCCCAGGCCTTCCCCTATCATTTACATCTTAGAACAAAACAAAAAACAAACAAACAAAAAAACCAAAAAAACAGTAAACTTTTAAACGACATCATTTTACCTCTCCACAGTGCTTATCTACAAAGGAACATATTACTGAGGAGGAAAAAGCTCAACTTGTTACTATTATTTCTGGTAGGCACCCAAGGAGAGTAGCTAATTTGTTCTTCATCAATGCCAAGGACAAATTAAAACAAAAAACCTAACTGAATTTTGCATTTGTATGTGTTTGCTTCTAAAGTATGCTTATTTTCCCCAGAATGTTCAAACGAAAACATAAAAAATTTGACTGTATATTTGTTTAGTATTTCAGAATCTATTTACACAATTTTTAAATTAACTGAATTTTAAAATTATGGAAGGACATGTGATATTCATTATCTAAATAAACTAAATTTGAAAAATACTAAAGGAAACATAACCTTAATTATCAATTACATTTTGACACTTGGAAAATGGGTAAAATTAAAGAGACAATTTCTGCCACCCCCCCATTATTAGGAATAAACCCATTTTTTTTTTTCCCAGATGAATTCAGATAACAGCTCTCCTATGTTGAACTTGGAAGTAGGATTTTTCTCTAGATAGGTGCTTCTCCAAATGTGGTCTTTGAATCTCCTGCGTTCAAACATTTGAAAGGTCTCACGCTACAGTCACAATAAATCTCTGGGGACAAACCCTGTGTATTTGCATTTTTAATAAGCGCCCTAGATGATTTTTTCTACAAAGTTTATTTTTATTTTTATTTTTATTTATTTATTTTTTTTGAGGCGGAGTCTCGCTCTGTCGCCCAGGCTGGAGTGCTGTGGCCGGATCTCAGCTCACTGCAAGCTCCGCCTCCCGGGTTCCCGCCATTCTCCTGCCTCAGCCTCCCGAGTAGCTGGGACTACAGGCGCCTGCCACCGCGCCCGGCTAGTTTTTTTTTTTGTATTTTTTAGTAGAGACGGGGTTTCACCGTGTTAGCCAGGATGGTCTCGATCTCCTGACCTCGTGATCCGCCCGTCTCGGCCTCCCAAAGTGCTGGGATTACAGGCGTGAGCCACCGCGCCCGGCCTCTACAAAGTTTAAAAACTACTGCTCTCTTCGCTGGGCGTGGTGGCTCATGCCTGTAATCCCAGCACTTTGGGAGGCCGAGGCAGGTGGATCACCTGAGGTCGGGAGTTCAAGACCAGCCTGGCCAACATGGAGAAACCCCGTCTCTACTAAAAATACAAAATTAGCCAGGGTGGTGGTGCATGCCTGTAATCCCAGCTACTCGGGAGGCTGAGGCAGGAGAATCGCTTGAACCTGGGAGGCGGAGGTTGAGGTGAGCCGAGATCACGCCATTGCACTACAGCCTGGGCAATAAAAGCGAAACTCTGTCTCAAAAAAAAAAAACAAAAAACAAAACAACAAAAAAAACCCACAAAACTACTGCTCTCAATGTTATTCAAAAAAATTTTCTTCCTTCCTTCCTTCCTTCCTTCCTTCCTTCCTTCTTGCTTGTCTTTCTGACTTTTCCTATTCTTTCTTTCAAGCTTCACTCTTGTTGCCCAGGCTGAAGTGCAATGGCGTGATCTCTGCTCACTGCAACCTCCGCCTCCTGAGTTCAAGTGATTCTCCTGCCTCAGCCTCCTGAGTAGCTGGGATTACAGGTGTGCCCCACCACACCCAGCACATTTTTGTATTTTCAGTAGAGATGGGATTTCATCATGATGGCCAGACTGATTTCGAACTTCTGACCTCAGGTGATCCACCCACCTCGGACTCCCACAGTGCTGGGATTACAGGTGTAAGCCACAACGCCCGGCCTAGTCAAAGAAATTTCATCATGCCAACATTGGTTCTAATATATAGAATACTTTTTTTCATTTACATAACATGAATTTTCCACAATTGGGTCTCATTGTTTCTATAAATTTTTATATCTTACCCTTGATTCCAAAAGAAAAATGTTAAGTTTACACAGCTTCAGTACATACCTGGTGGGTAAAGGGTTTGGGCAAGTGCAGACAGCAAGGAAATCAAATATGAGCTTTTTGCCCAGAGAAGTTCTAATCACATAGTAAACAGTTAGAATTTACACGGGTCTTTATTTAATTAAGCCTGAGAACCACTATTTAGTTGCAGCTGGAGCAGAATCTTGGCACAGAATAGAGCAATCTACTGTAGCCTTTAACCTTTTCCCTTTTAACTGTGCTTATAAGAATGTGTGTTTCTTTAGAAAGGTGCTGCATATCTTTAAGCACTGTTTGTAGTCTTTGATATAAGGGTCACCTCACTGTGCACACATTTTCAAATTCAATAGTTAAGAAACTGAATGAAATAGATGTATAGCCTAACAGGGCTTTTTGTGTTCTACGAGGTTGAAATAATTTATCCACATGATGAACTTTCATATTTTAAATGTTTTCTGTAATTTTTAGTGAAGAAGGTGTACGTCTGTTTGTGTGTGAGAGAGGGAGACTGACATCCACTTTACTGTTTCATAAGTCTTTGAGATCAGATAAGGCTAAATAATGAGAAGAAAAAAATGACAGCCTGGCACAGTGGCTCAAGCCTGTAATCCCAGCACTTTGAGAGGCTGAAACCCTGTCTCTACCAAAAATATAAAAAAGTAGCCGAGTGTGGTGGTGCACCCCTGTAATCCCAGCTACTCAGGAGGCTGAGGCAGGAGAATCACCTGAACCTGGGAGGCAGAGGTTGCAGTGAGCCAAGACAGTGCCACTGCACTCCAGCCTGGGCAACAGAGCAAGACTCCGTCTAAAAAAAAAAAAAAAAAAAGACAGTAGTACTATCACAAAAATGACAGTGGTGGGACTATCACTCTTCTTCATGCCAAAGGGAGAGAATTAAACAAGATTCATACTAGGTCTCAAACTGTTGTCTCTCTGGCCTACAGTCAGTTTGTAGACATATGTAGTTTGGCTAACACAATGTGAAAAAAAAAAAGGTGAAAAACCTCACCCCAAAATCCAAATTTCTGACTTCTCTTGAAGTATCAGATTATGTGGCCATATCAAACCAGTTTTCTCCATGGCAACACTCAGCCATACCTGATAGCAGCTTCCTCCTTTAGATGAAGCATGTTCTCTCCCACCCCCTTGGTCTGTGCCGTCTCCTGTTGCCTTACACCTCATTTACCTGGTATGCTGGATGCTCTTAGCCATTTCTATATGTAAGTACTAATTCATGCTACTGAATTGAGAACCCCAAGCAGGAGAATCTAAAAATCTCACAACCATGTGTGTTTGGCTTTAGGATTTGTGGCAGACCAGTCTACCTAACTGTATTTACCGTGGAAAATATCGAAATTGGTTTGTGCAACTTTGAGTCTAATCAGTGAGTAAATTAGGAAATCCATCAGGGAATTAAAAGTAGGGAAGTTAACTTGAGCTCAAAGTTTGAAATAAGGGTTTTTTTTTTTTTTTTTTTTTTTTTTTTCCTCTTGTGGTGCCATTTGGCAACAGGTCGAGAGATCTTTATTTCTTCTTTGTGGATCTTAGAGACCTATAATTCTGGAAGACCCTGGTTTTGATAATGTTCTACTAGCAACGGTAAGCCAGTGGGCAGTGCCAACTTTAGAAAACAATTATCAGGACATCTATGCAAGGTATCGCAGCCTCTTAGTAACCACAGGAAGTTCCCAGTCTCTCACCACAAGCTTGAGTTTCCAAGGCTGACAGGTCTCTGCTACTCCCTTCCTACTCCTCCCACTTGAAGAAAGGCCACAAGTTCAGATTTCCCCACCAGCTAATGACTTTGGGTTTGTCTAGCTCTGCTGTAAGCTCTTTGGCATAGTTCAACCTTGCTTCTTTCAGAGGACAAATCTTATCTTTTTATTAGCAAACAGGATGGCTTAGATATGTCTTTATAGGACATTTGCTGGAGCATATTTTAATGTGACTCATTTCCCCTTATATATAAAGACAGTGACTGAAACAGACAAGGGGAAAAACAAGCCCAAAAATGTTATTAGAAACTTACACTTGAAAATGTGTAAAATTCTACTGGAGCTGGGGGATTTATTTAGAATGACTTGGCATTCTTTGCTTGGATGTCTAAATAGGCCTTGTGATACCATTTTTGGCCTCACTTTGAACCTAGTGTAATAAAGAAGGAAATGAAAGCAAAGGTAAACCTAAAGTATTGTTTTACTCTAAATGTTTTCAGTAAAGGGTCTTGTTATCTAATGATTGGTACTAGATGGCTGGTATAAATCGTACGGTCTGTTCTTTGCACTCATGGCTAAAGGAGGCAAAGGCAAAGGAAATCAATTGGAACTAGCAGGTAACAAATGACCAGTCTTAGGCAAACATAGCAGGTGGGGAAAATAGACTTGTGGACATAGATTGCTAGGAAATAGTGAGTGAGGCCTTTTTCTTCTTATTCAAAATCCGGTGCAATTATACAAAGTAACTAATTAGACAATTATGAAAGACAGGAATTGTTTTATCTGTTACCACTGTAGGCCTGGATCCTGAGAGCTATTAGTTTTCGAAGGGCCTAAAAAATTACTTGAAAAAAATTACTGGCTTAAAATATGAATGAACATGATAAAATCACAATTAATAGATGTTTATTAATGTAGTACTATGTCATTCAGCCAACTATAATTCCAATCATCTAGAGTTGTGTTTTAATTATATTAAATATAGTGTGTGGTTACATTTTAATTTTTGATATAACATAGGATGCAGCTTCCAAAATTAACTAGCTAGGACAGGCAAAAGTCTTAAAATGGCCCTGATGAAAGATTGCATTTTATAGCTATATAACATTTTCTGCCAGAGGCCATCCGGAATATTGGAAATGAGGATTTATTGAAAAACACATTACCTTTAGCTAGTTCTATGAATGGAATGGACTTACTGTTCAAAGTAGAATCTTACCAGGGAAGGCATCAATGAACGATCTACCTCTAACTTCTCTAAACTCGTGCCATTCTTAATCATTTTTCAAAGTTTATTTTCTCCTTTTAGAGTTAAGTGCCCTTCTCCAAAGTACAAATCAAGCTATATCTTTGAACTTTCAGCTGTAAGAGAGACAGTGGGACTCTGCAACACAGAGACTACCTGATTGTGCATTTATGCCATTCCTCTTGCTTTGTTGTTGAGGATTTTTTATGCATAATATCTTACTTGATCTTCACAACAATACACTGATGTAGAGAAGTGGTGATATCATTGACTCCATTTGGCCAATAATGACATGGAGACTAAGAGGGATTAGTGACACAGTATAAGGTATGCAACTATTAAGTGTGGAAGGGCCTGGAACTAAAATCTTTTCATGTTAAAGCCATTAAACCTGTTACTATATCTAGCTACTGGAGCTGAATTTTCAAGATATTTTCTCCTTATAAACTTTACATCTCATCTGGTAGAAAACATGTTTATCCATCCATGCAACATTCACGCAACAAATATTTGTTGAATATGTGCTATGGGTCAGATAGTGTACTAGCCTCTAAGCTTGTGATGGAGAGTAAGATAGATACATTCCTTCCATTTTGCAGCTTGCGTTTGAGGTTACATTCACTGCTTAGACTGAATCTGAGTCAATGTGGTCTATTATTTATACTGCAAAATTATTTAATTAAAAAAGTGAATCTCCCCGACGCCAACCCTAAGACAGATAAATACATACCCACACACATAACACCTATACACAGTGGTTTAATAGGAAGCTTGATTGAATTGTCCAGCAGTTTGGGGATCCTATAGCTGGAATGACAGGAAAAGCTTATATACAGCATATCTGATCAAGTATTCTGAGTTTTCATTCTGACTGTTACCATAGCGTTTTATATTGACAAGGAAGTTTAGAGTTGACTCCAGTCTCTCATTTTACCTGATACTCGTGATACCTTTTGTATATCCTTAGCTAAAATTAATTATATTCTGCCTATTGTTCCTGTGGCTCTTTGGTTTTACCACATGCATATATTTTTGGCTTTGTTTTCTAGTACCCAAATGTCTGACTCCTTCTCTAGACTATGAGCTTCTTGAAGACAGAGTCTGTTTTCATTTCCTTTGCACCTTTCTTTTATTTTCCTCCCTTCCCAGTGCCTAGCACAGAGACTTCCAGGTGACGTCAGGGTAAAAACTCAGACTGAAGGCATTGACCTTTGATTCCAATCCCTTTTACCACAAAAGTTCTTATTCTTTTAGTTTGTTGGTCTGAAAAAGTAGATAAAAGCCTTAAGAGTTTTGTTTACAAGAAATAATTTGAGATAAAAGATATTTTGCAAGTAGAAAAAAGGTACAATAGAGTGAGTATGACCTCATCAGCATATTCTTTTCCAACAAATTTTAAGATTTATGTATTAGTTTGCTAGGACTGTCATAACAAGATACCACAGACTGAGTGGCTTAAAGCAGGGGTCCACAATCCTGCAGTACTGGTCCATGGTCTGTTATTCTTAGGCCTGTTAGGAACTGGGCCACACAGCAGGAGGTGAGCAGCCAGCAGGTGAGCACTGCTGCCTGAGCTCTGCCTCTGTCAGATGACTGACAGCATTCGATTCTCATAGGCAAGTGAACCCTATTGTGAACTGTGCACGTGAAGGATCTAGGCTCTTTATGAGAATCTAATGCCTGATGATCTGAGGTGGAAGTTTCATCCCAAAACAAACCCCGCACAGTCCATGTAAAATTGTCTTCCATGAAACAGGTTCCTGGTTTACAAAAGGTTGGGGACCACTGGCTTAAACAACAGACATTTATTTTGTCAAAGTTCTGAAGTCTAGAAGTCCAAGATCAAGACTGGTTTCTTCTTGTTCTGTTGCCCAGGCTGGAGTGAAGTGGTGTGATGTTGGTTCACTGCAACCTCCGCCTCCCATGTTCAAGAGATTCTTCTGCCTCAGCCTCCCAAGTAGCTGGGACTACAGGCGCCTGCCACCAGGACATGGCCTTTTCTCTGTGCCTATGAACTGACTGTGTTCTAATCTCCTCTTTTTATAAGGACACCAGTCATATTGGACTAGGGCCTACCTTAGTGGCTTCATTTTAACTTAATTACCACTTTAAAGACTACCTCCTTCTGGCCACATTCTGAGGTATTAGAGGTTAGTATTTCAACATATGAATTTGGGAAGACACAGTTGAACTTACCACTTTACTAATGTATTTCTGTCTCTATTACCACTTAGCTACCGTTCATACATAAATATTTTGCCCTGAAAAGGAGTTACAATGGTAGAAAAGATGGCAATAATCTCTCAACTCCTCTCTGTGATGGGATGCTTTTTGTTTTAATAAATATTCTCTCCCTGGTGATTCCATCTTCTGTACAAGAGATTGCTGCAAAAACTTAGACCTGGACATAACTCAAATCTGAGTGGAGATTTCCATTACCTTCACCACATCAAATTCACCACAGTGCTTTGGTCAACACAAGTTCATCGTCTTTTTAATAACCAAATGGACAAGATAAAGCCCTATTATTATTTATAGTCAGTAAGGGCAGTGAATTTCTTTTGAATAGCTGAAGAGGTTTCCTTTTCTTTTAGACCAAGAATTAATCTGTGTGAAAATATCGGTCTATAGTATACTCAAAACCTCATTCTTTGACATAATTAGCTACCTAGACTCACCTAAATGAAGTGCAAATCCTTTACCTTAACAAAATACAAAGCTATTATACTACATTAAGAGCTAAAAATAACAGCACTTGATAAAGAATACAGAGACTAGCATAACTCTGTGACTTTAAATGATAATATATGCAGTTAAACATCATAATTTTTACTAAAAAATGAATTAGAAGTGCTTAAAAGTTTACATATTAGTGTTTCTGTGACATGTGAGGGAAAGGGAATACTGATAATTTAAAAGTTCGAAGAGGCTTGAAAAAAGAATTCATACCTTGAGAAGCTCTCTGTTGTATATCCATGCTTATTATTGAAAAAATGTAATCTAGTGGAAAGAATATAGGCTCTGAGTGTAGATTTCTCTGGTTCTCAACATCCTCATTTGTAAATTGGGGGTTGATTAATTTCTGCCTAATAGGGTTGTCACAAAGTTTTAACTTGTATACATACAGTATCTGGCACATAGTAGGCATTCATTAAATGCAGTCTCTTCCCCCTACATTCTCTGTTAGCTTATGTTACTAACTGGATGGCTACATGATACCAACATTTTATGATTTTGTATTTGGAAGAAAGATTCTGAAGACTCTATTGCACGATCTTCTCTGCTCCACGTGGAGCTCAATTAATCTCATATTAACTGCAATTACTCTTCTGGCCCTTTTACTTCAGCAATTACTAAATTTGTGACTGCTATAAACTGGTTCTCATATGTTTCATGCTATTAGTGCAGAAAACTATTCATTGACTTTAAATCAGATGAATTTCAAAAGGTGAAAAACACTTTTCAGGTTGAGTGAACTGAGAAGGATGGAGAGCGAACATTAATTCACCACCATGTTTGGATGCTCCAGGTGTCTCCTATGAGCACAGCAATGCTATTTACCAATCTCCCAGTGATATGCCTGAGCATCAGAGGCTCCTTTTCCCTGCCTGAGTGTCCACCATCTTGAAGTTGTGCTATAACTTTCAGCTTGGGTTGTGCCTCAAGATATTAAATGACTTTCCCACCGAACTGTGTCACTAGGGTTTCCCAAAGGAGCACGCACTTACCTGACAGAATCATTGGGAAAATGCTAATGACTTCTTTCTTAAAATATTATTAAAATTTTTTAGCTGAAGTTTTCACATGGGCTTTCTGAATAGAGAAATCTGTGTTACAACAGATGGAGCAAACTCAGCCAAAATCGTATTTTCATGTTGGGAGAACTGTTGGGGGGATTTTTACTAGATAATGGCTGCCATTTTATTCATTAATTTTTCAGATGGAAAAGTATTTCTGCAGTTAATTGTAGAATATTGTTAAAATACAAAACATAGCAAAGAAAAATATAATACACGTGTTCACCCTCAGAGATAACCACCTTCCACATTATCCATGTGTTATCTTTTCATCATTTTTTTTTTCCTTCTTATAGATCCTGTTACCAAAAGGCTCTATGCTATCTGCTTTGAAAACCTGCTTTACTTTTTCACTCACTGTGTTGTAAACATTTTCTCATACTATAGAATACTATTCTTCAACATATGGCTGCACTGAATTCCATTGTGTTTATTTTCTCAAAGCTTCTATTGTTGGACGTTTGATTGCTAAGATTTTTCATTATTATAAGTAATGCTCTAACACTCAGAAACTGTAAATTAAGGTGGCTAAGAATGTGAGCTTTTAAATATGCTCTGTCACTTACTGTTTGACCAATCAAAATGCCTTTTCTAAACCTTTGTTTCCTCAGCTGTAAAGTAATATAGTGGTCAGACATACCTCATAGGGTGACTCTAAGACACTAGATATAAAGTTTTAGTACAGGGCCTGATTCATAATCAACAAATAGTACATAGGGTTGTTTCTTTATTAGGTACATTTTCTTGCATAATGTTATTTCTATAAATGGAATTTCTGAATTAAAGGTCAGATCTTTTTAACATTTTTGGTTTGTATTAACAACTATGGCCATATCTGGATAGAATTTGAGAGAATGCCTACATGTTAAATATAGATCATGTGTATGGACAACTTGAGATTGTTAATCTTGGCTCTGTTTTCTTGTGCAAAGAGTATGGACATGCACATTTCTTCTCTCTTAATTGATAAGTGATCTGGTGCCATTGAAGTCATCTGTGTAGTACATAAAAAACTGAAAGTGCTCCAAGGTCCTCTGAGACAGGAGAATTAGATTTTTATTCTGTAAGCTTATAAATTTTCATTGATTCCAACTGGTTATCTGAGGCACATGCAAGTGGGGGAGTTTCTGCAAATGAACACTAAATTTTAATTTTCCTCTTTTCCCTCGATTTAGCTTGGGACATCTGGGTCTGGCTTTTCTTATTGTAGTTAAGCTGAATATATGGTGTTGAGTGTTTCTGTAGTATATAACAGAGTCTTTCCTTCAACTGAATCTGAAACCCTTCCAAAGTCAGAAGGAGAAAAAAAAACTAACCCTGAAAGAAATCACTTGTTTGACTATAATAATCTACAGAAACTGGTTAAAGCATTAAACAAAAAAATAAATGAATCAGATAGTTAGAACTAGTATGTCAGGAAAATAGAACATAAAATGCCTCTGGAATCTGTAGGATATTTTCTGGTACAAGGGGGTTTCTGAGTCATGGTTCATTTACAATGTCTGTTTCCTCACTCAGGGAAGGATTTCTAATAGATTCAAGGAGACTCTAAGCTTTGCAAATGTCTTGCTCAAATAAAGGCAGCTCTGTGAGGGAAGAGATTTGCTCTGTTTATGGAGAAAACTTGCCAGTCATGTTTCACATTGTGTACCCTTCAGAAGAACAACCGTCTTCTTTCACACCATGGTCAAGATGGAGGTTTGTACAATTGTGTCTTCGAGGTCTCTGATCATAGAGGTCATGAGCCGTGACATTTTTAGACTAACTGGAGATGGACCGCCAGCTTGTTCTGGAAGTTGTGGTAGACTTAGAGAAATGCACTGCCAATCAGATCAGAAAAACTTTGAAAGCTTCCCTGAAGTTTTACTACCATAAAATCAGTTGCAGGGTTTAGCTGTGCCACTGAAAGGATGCTATTTTCAGCTTTTAAACCAGAGCATCATGGTCTTTGCATGGTAGGAATTTGACGAAACCTCAGCAGTTCGATGATGCTTGTCTTAATTTTCAAGGTCAGGCTAAGAAATTGAGCTCTTGAGCCAGGCCTACAGGAGGTGGTCTCCCAGAACACTGAGTTTTTCTTTATTTCAATTGGGATAACTACAGGTCTGTTGAGAAGATGATGAAATGTCATGGGCTTAATGGAAGCTTTAAGCATTTGACTATAAATTCTGGCAGAGGAAGAAGGCTACATTTTTTGGCTTGTTGCATCTTAGACTAAATCTCTGGGACCATTGGAAACTGAGTAAATATAATCTGACTATGTCAGGACACATCTGTCTTCTACTTATATACCAGCTTGCTTTTGGTTCTAGATTACATATTACCTCTTTGGCAATTAATGATGGCTTAATTAATAAACATAATGAGGATTTCATATCAGAAAAGAAGTATTCAAAACTCCGGAGGCAGCTTACGTGGGGCTTAGGAGAACTGAATCTTTGTCTTTGCTTGGAAGCTTTTAGTGAGTGTGGATAAAGTGAGTCTCCTCCACACCTCAGCCTCCTCACCAGAAATGGGATGGAGTTAATATTTGGTGATCCCTGCATGTTTCCTGTTAATAAAGCATCTTGTTGGGAATATGATCAAAAATTCTCACTAATGTCAAAGATATCTACCAAGAATTCTCATCCAGTGATAAATCTGATTAGTTTTGATTATCTTTTGTATAGTTTATCTTCTTCCAAAATAAGGAGAGATTTGCTGTTCACTGTGGTTAAATGTCTGCAAGGAATTCTATACAGTTTCCCCTTACAAATAATCAGGTTCCCCTTTCAGGTGATCAGAAAATTTGAAATTGAGAAGAGTATGGTTACAAGCTCTATGGAAACATACAACTTTTTAATGGAAAGGAACTTTAGGCAAGCCCTGCCTTCCTTGAAATGAAGAGAGGTTAATTGGCTTATGGAAAGTGCCAATTTTTCTGTTTTCTTTTTCCTGTTGATACCTCCATGTGTAAAATCTTCCATTGAGAAACTTCTGCCTTTTGTGAATCAGTGACATTGCAATGATTCTTAGAGTCTAGCTTCATAGTGAGTCTTGCTACTCAAAGTATGATCCGTAGACCAGCAGCATTAGAATCTCCTAGGAGGTTATTAGAAATGCACAATCTCAGGGTTCACCTAGATCTACTGAATCAGAGCTTGCATTTTAAGAAGAACTCAGGTAATTTCTATGTACATTACACTTTGGGAACCACTAGTAGACACATGACCCCAATTTAGTTATTTTTTCTGCTTACCAGAGCACTCTTTTTAAAAATAAGGACAATTGTTACAATTTACTGTGTACCTTCTTTGCACTGTGCCATGTCCCTTATTTTCAAGCTCCACAAAATTGATAGTATTTTATTTTACATATAAAAAATAGAGACCTTCAGAAAAGCAAAGTAACTTGTCCAAAGTTGCATACTTGTAAGCCACAGAGGTTGGATTTAAAGTGAGTATTTTTTGACTATGAAGTCCATAAAATTTTCACTGGGTTATGCATATGGTTCAGCGGATCTGGATAGGTGAATCTCTGCTAAAAGGCCAAATTTAATTTTTAAGGCTCATGAGTTTTTGGAAATTTTAGTGTTCTATTTCTTTAAAATGTGAATAATTGTCTTTCTTAACTCCATTAAATGACATAAATTCCTTTCCATTCAAATGAATGTGATTGGAACTGTTAGACAAAAGCTTTTGGGTTCTAGGCAAACAAAAAAGAAAGAAAGAAAAGAAACAACCAAATATGAACTTTTGTATATGTGGAAAGAAAATTTACTCTTTCTCTGTAATTTGCTGTATTATGTGAATAACATATTTTGTTTCCGGTGTAAACTCAGCTGCATTATTAATATTTTTACATATTTGCTTTTTGGCTTGGACTTTGATTAGATTAAGCACCATTAAGGAATGTGAATGATCATGGCATTCATTTCCTCTTATCAGAACACATCAGTTTTCTCTTCATTATTACACTAATTCCCAGTAAGTTTTAACATTACACACACAGCAACTCAGGCAACAAATGAAATAAAGGGATGTGAATAAAGCCTCAGTTAGAACTCTGACTTTCAAACATATAATTGAGAGTATTTATTGGTACAAATGAGCCTTATACTGGTAACTAGGAGAGCATCTATCTTTTTTTTAAAAAAAGAAACTAATAAAAAGAGCAAAAATAAAACTGACAATTATTATTTGTTTGTGAAATATAGATGATTATACAGTGAGGCATAAATAGTCTTTCTCTTAAGATTGTCCTGGTTCTTTACAAAAAGTTAAGTCCCTAATTCTTTATTCTATGCTAATTATTCTTCAGAAACCCAGATTTTCTCTTGGATTATTATAGCTAATCTATGTTAGAGACAAGAGATGTTTAATAATGTCCACCTATTTATTCTTCAGGCTCTCACCTCTTACCTTCTGGGGAAGTTGCTAACTTAGAAATACCTGAGAATTTCTGAGCCTGAGCAGTGATATCTTCCAATCATAATGCAGAAAAGAAATGTAAATATGAAGAAGTAAGAAATGAAGTTTTTGTTTGTTTGTTTTTAAAAACAAACATGCTATAAGTGATTGGTTTGCCAACCACAGAAAATGAGTATTCCTGTTGGTTAGCCTAGGCTATGAGAACAGGGCAGTGAAGTAAGGAGGCAGGAAGAAAGAGATCAAAGGAAAGCAAGAAGGAAGACAGTATTAGGAAGTAGAAGAGCAAACATGATACCATGTAAAAGATGCACTAGAAAGCAGGCAAGAATTGGACCTACTGCCAGTGGTCCACTGACCAACTGGCAAAGGTGATTGGCAATGGATCTCATGGGGAGAAAGGAAAAACGTCATTTAGAACAGCACAGCAATCTAGAAATACTTGTCGTATGGCAAACAACTCCACATTCCTTAACAGTGTCCTGAAGCTGCTAAATTCTAGCATGGTACAGTTGTGTTCACAAAAGTGAGAAGACAAGAAGATAATACATTTTAAAATGATCTTTCATATTAATAATAAACACTCAACATTTAAAAGCCATCAGAACCTAATTGTTTAGCCTTCAAAGAACTAGAAACCTTCCCTTTCTACCCGATTTTGACAGATAATAGAACTCTTTCCCTTAGACCATGTCCTACCTCTTAGTCCGTTCTCTGAACCTCATTCCAGTGGGACTGGAGTTTGTCATGACTGCAGTGACTTCATCAGAGATGTAGTTACAAGAAAAATACAGTACACTGTCATCATTGCCAAATGTGCCTACTAAAATATAATATTCTATGGAATGTTAGGATCCTTTACAGGAGATGAAAACACACCCTCCATAAAATTGTGTTCAATGGAACATTGAAGAAATACACTTTATTTTAGTTATCTTCAAGGTTCATTTATACATATGTATTTTATTTCAAAGTGCATGTTCTTGTTCACTTAAAGTATCTTCAGTAACACTTTAGTGACCATCCTATGTTAAAACATAATATTCTTGGGAATTATGGGCTTAGTTAGTGAGGTTGAAAATTCAGTTCTTCATTTTTGAGAGAAATTGAAACTAAAAATTGAGTCATGAGGCAAGCCTATTCCTTGAAAATGATTCATAGTTGAACCAGAGGAGTGGGGCTCTCTTCTCCCTTTTCACTACCTATAATTGCGTCCTTGGAGGAAACTGCCATTCCCTATTTCTAGGGGCCAGCTGCCCATGAGGAAATATGTTTGCTATTTGCCTCATGGTTCAGATGAAAAGAAACCACTGCTACATTTCTTCTGTTTCTTCATTTTCAACATTTCCCCATAATTTGAATTTCAGATCCATGGGTTCTTAGTACTGAAAGGAATCTTAGAGAACACCCAGCCTAACTTACCATGGGAATTTAAAGATGCGGTCATGGTGGGTTTGCTGCAGGGATTGGAGCCATGACTCAGGTTCCATGCTTCCATGCTTTGCAGGCCAGAGCTCTTTCTAGGACATCACTCTGGCTGTGCCTGGACAACTGCTGATCTTGCCCAACAGTAGTTGATTGGTGGAGAGATGATTGAACTTGGGAAGTGGAAGACCGTACTGTCTTCCACAATGTTTGAACTAATTTACGCTTCCACCAACAGTGTAAAAGCATTCCAATTTCTCCACATCCTCTCCAGCATCTGTTGTTTCCTGACTTTCTAATGATCACCATTCTAACTGGCGTGAGATGGTATCTCATTACGGTTTTGATTTGCATTTCTCCAATGACCAGTGATGATGAGCTTTTTTTCATATGTTTGTTGTCTGCACAAATGTCTTCTTTTGAGAAGTGTCTGTTCATATCCTTTGCCCACGTTTTGATGGGGTTGTTCATTTTCTTCTTGTAAATTTGTTTAAGTTCCTTGTAGATTCTGGATATTAGCCCTTTGTCAGATGGATAGATTGCCATAATTTTCTCCCATTCTGTAAGTTGCCTGTTCACTCTGATGGTAGTTTCTTTTGCTTATGAGAGGAGGACTAAATTTGATGATACTGTGGATCACTTCCAGCTCTTCATTTTGTTTCCTTAAGGATATGTTGTGACTAAAAGAGATGGGGCCAAGCCAAATCTCAGTGGCTTAAGGAGAAAAGAGGTGTGATTGCTAGGATGTTTCTATATCAGAATTTAATAAGTGGAAGAATATGTACCATCCTTTCTCTTGTGTTTTTTTTCCCCCTAACAAATTGCAATTCTTTACTCAGAAAACAACCTATAAGTGGTCAGCTTCTACTTTCTGTTTACAAGTAGCAGAGTTAAAAGTAAATTCCAGAAATGGGAAGTACACACAGATAAATTAAATGTTTTGACAGTTACCTAAATGGCTGTTTAAGAAAGCTTTTAATCTTTTTCTCACAGATAAATTGCCTTAGGATTTTCCAAATTGTTCTGCCATTGTCTCCTTTCACCTGATGTCAATGACCTCCAGCAGCTTCTCTACCTTGCTTGACAAACAGGAGTCCCTGGTAGCCGTCTAGAACTCATGGGCTCTCTGGCTTGCTCATTGGAACTCAGCACATTTGGCGTGTTGCCTACTGCTGAGCTCACAACCGACTTTTTCCCAATGTTGTCACCAATTTTCCTGTGGCTGCTATTGGTTCAATTACTTCATTCTAACTATAAGTTTTTTATTTTTATTTATTTTATTTTTATTTATTATTATACTTCAAGTGCTGGGATACATGTGCAGAATGTGCAGGTTTGTTACATAGGTATACATGCGCCATGGTGGTTTGCTGCACCCATCAACCTGTCATCTACATTAGGTATTTCTCCTAATGCTATCCCTCCCCTTGCCCCCCACCCCCTGACAGACCCCGGTGTGTGATATTCCCCTCCCTGTGTCCATGTGTTCTCTTTGTTCAGCTCCCACTTATGAGTGAGAATATGTGGTGTTTGATTTTCTGTTCCCGTGTTAGTTTGCTGATAGTTTCCAGCTTCATCCGTGTCCCTGCAAAGGACATGAACTCATTCTTTTTTTTATGGCTGCGTAGTATTCCATTGTGTATGAGTGATACATTTTCTTAATCCAGTCTATCATTGATGGACATTTGGGTTGGTTCCAAGTGTTTGCTATTGTGAAGAGTGCTGCAATAAACACACGTGTGCATGTGTGTTTATAGTAGACTGATTTATAACCTTTTGGTATATACCCAGTAATGGCATTGCTGGGTCAAATGGTATTTCTAGTTCCAGATCCTTGATGAATTGCCACACCTTCTTCCATAATGGTTGAACTAATTTATACTCCCACCAGGAGTGTAAAAGCATTCCTATTTCTCCACATCCTCTCCAGCATCTGTTGTTTCCTGACTTTCTAATGATCACCGTTCTATCTGGCGTGAGATGGTATCTCATTATGGTTTTGATTTGCATTTCTCCAATGACCAGTGATGATGAGCTTTTTTTCATATGTTTGTTGTCTGCACAAATGTCTTCTTTTGAGAAGTGTCTGTTCATGTCCTTTGCCCACTTTTTGATGGGGTTGTTTGTTTTTTCTTGTAAATTTATTTAAGTTCCTTGTAGATTCTGGATATTAGCCCTTTGTCAAATGGACAGATTGCAAAAATTTTCTCCCATTCTGTAGGTTGCCCGTTCACTCTGATGATAGTTTCTTTTGTTGTGCAGAAGCTCTTTAGTTTAATTAAATTACATTTGTCAATTTTGACTTTTGTTGCCATTGTTTTTGGTGTTTTAGTCATGAAGTCTTTGCCCATGCCTATGTCCTCAATGGTATTGCCTAGGTTTTCTTCTATGGTTTTTATGGTTTTAGGTCTTACATTTAAATCTTTAATCCATCTTGAGTTGATTTTTGTATAAAGTGTAAGTAAGAGGTCCAGTTTCAGTTTTCTGCATATGGCTTGCCAGTTTTCCGAACACCATTTGTTAAATAGAGAATCCTTTCCCCATTGCTTGTTTTTGTCAGGTTTGTCAAAGATCAGATGGTTGTAAATGTGTGGTGTTATTTCTGAGGCCTCTGTTCTGTTCCATTGGTCTATATATCTGTTTTGCCACCAATACTATGCTGTTTTGGTTACTGTAGCCTTGTAATATAGTTTGAAGTGAGGTAGCATGATGCCTCCAGCTTTGTGCTTTTTGCTTAGGATGGTCTTGGCTATATGGGCTCTTATTTGGTTCCATATGAAATTTAAAGTAGTTTTTTCTAATTCTGTGAAGAAAGTCAATGGTAGCTTGATGGGATGGCATTGAATCTATAAATTACTTTGAGCAGTATGACTGTTTTTATGATATTGATTCTTCCTATCCATGAGCATGGAATATTTTTCCATTTGTTTGTGTCCTCTCTTATTTCCTTGAGCAGTGGTTTGTAGTTCTCCTTGAAGAGGTCCTTCACATCCCTTGGGAGTTGTATTTCTAGATATTTTAATTCTCTTTGTAGCAATTATGAATGAGAGTTCTCTCATGATTGGCTCTCTGTTTGTCTATTATTGGTGTATAGGAATGCTTGTGATTTTTTGAACATTAATTTTGTATCCTGAGACTTTGCTGAAGTTGCTTATCAGCTTAAGGAGATTTTGGACTGAGACAGTGTGGTTTTCTAAATATACAACCATGTCATCTGCAGACAGAGACCATTTGACTTCCCCTCTTCCTCTTTGAGTATCCTTTGTTTCTTTCTCTTGACTGGTTGCCCTGGCCAGAACTTCCAATACTATGTTGAATAGGAGTGGAGATACAGGATATCCTTGTCTTGCACCAGTTTTCAAAAGGAATGCTTCCAGGTTTTGCCCATTCAGTATGACATTGGCTGTGGGTTTGTCATAAATAGCTCCTATTATTTTGACATACATTCCATCAATACCTAGTTTATTGAGTGTTTTTATCATGAAGGGGTGTTGAATTTTATCGAAAGGCCTTTTCTCCATCTATTGAGAAAATCCTGTGGTTTTTGTCATTGGTTATGTTTATGTGATGGATTATGTTTATTGATTTGCTTATGTTGATCTAGCCTTGCATCCCAGGTATAAAGCCGACTTGATCGTAGTGGATAAGCTTTTTGATGTGCTGCTAGATTCGGTTTAGTATTTTATTGAGGATTTTTGCATTGACGTTCATCCAGGATATTGGCCTGAAATTTTCTTTTTTTGTTGTGTCTCTACCAGGTTTTTGTATCAGGATGATGCTGGCCTCATAAAATGAGTTAGGGAAGAGTCCCTCTTTTTTTTTTTTATTGTTTGGAATAGGTTTTAGAAGGAATAGTACCAGCTCCTCTTTGTACCTCTGGTTGAATGTGGCTGTGAATCCGTCCAGTCCTGGACTGTTTTTGGTTGGTAGGCTATTAATTAGTGCCTCAATTTCAGAACTTGTTATTGGTACATTCAGGGATTTGGCTTATTCCTGGTTTAGTCTTTAGAGGGTGTATGTATCCAGGAATTTATCAATTTCTTCTAGATTTTCTAGTTTATTTACATAGAGGTGTTTATAGTGTTCTCTGATTGTAGTTTGTATTTCTGTGGGATCAGTGGTGATATCCTCTTTATCATTTTTTGTTGTGCCTATTTGATTCTTCTCTCCTTTCTTCTTTATTAGTCTAGCTAGAGGTCTATTGATTTTTTTCTTTTTCTTTTTTTTTTTTTTTTAAAAGCAGCTCCTGGATTCATTGATTTTTTTTCCCAAGGGTTTTTCTTGTCTCTATTTACTTCAGTTCTGCCCTGATCCTAGTTATTTCTTGTCTTCTGTTAGCTTTTGAATTTGTTTGCTCTTGCTTCTCTAGTTCTTTTAATTGTGATGTTAGGGTGTCAATTTTAGATCTTTCTCACTTTTTCCTGTGGGCATTTATTGCTATAAATTTCCCTTTAAATACTGCTTTAGCTGTATCACAGACATTCTAGTATGTTGTGTCTTTGTTTTCATTGGTTTCAGAGAACTTATTTATTTCTGCCTTAATTTTGTTATTTACCCAGTAGTCATTCAGGAGCAGGTTGTTCAGTTTCCATATAGTTTTGTGGTTTTGAGTGACTTTCTTAATCCTGACTTCTAATTTGATTGCACTGTGGTTGGAGAGACTGTTTGTTATTTATGATTTCTGTTCTTTTGCATTTGCTGAGGTATGTTTTACTTCCAATTATGTGGTCGATTTTAGAATAAGTGCTATGTGTTGCTGGGAAGAATGTCTATTCCTTTGATTTTGAGTGGAGAGTTCTGTAGATGTCTATTAGGTCCACTTGATCCAGAGCCGATTTCAAGTCCTGAATATCCTTGTTAATTTTCTGTTTCATTGATCTGTCTAATATTGTTGGTGGGATATTAAATTCCCCCCCTATTATTGTGTGGGAGTCTAAGTCTCTTTATAGGTCTCTAGGAACTCACTTTATGAATCTGGTTGTTCCTGTATTGGGTACATATATATTTAGGATAGTTAGCTCTTCTTGTTGCATTGATTCCTTTACCATTATGCAATGCCCTTCTTTGTCTTTTTTAATCTTTGTTGGTTTAAAGTTTGGTTTATCAGAGACTAGGATTGCAACCCCTGCTTTTTTTTTTTTTCTTTCCGTTTGCTTGGTAAATATTCCTCCGCCCCTTTATTTTGAACCAATGTGTGTCTTTGCATGTGAGATGGGTCTCCTGAATACAGCACACCGATGGATCCTGACTCTTGATCCAATTTGCCAGTCTGTGCCTTTTAATTGGGGCATTTAGCCCGTTAACATTTATAGTTAATATTGTTATGTGTGAATTTGATCCTATCATGATGCTAGCTGGTTATTTTGTCCATTAGTTGATGCAGTTTCTTCATGGTATCGATGCTGTTTACATTTTGGTTTGTTTTTCCAGTGGCTGGTACCAGTTTTTTCTTTCTATATTTAGTGCTTCCTTCAGGAACTCTTGTATGTCAGGCCTGGTGGTGACAAAATCCCTCAATATTTGCTTGTCTGTGAAGGATTTTATTTCTACTTCACTTATGAAGCTTAGTTTGGCTGGATATGAAATTCTGGGTTGAAAATTCTTTTCTTTAAGAATGTTGAATATTGGCCTCCACTCTTTTCTGGCTTGTATGCTTTCTGCAGAGAGAACCACTGTTAGTCTGATGGGCTTCCCTTTGTGGATAACCTGACCTTTCTCTCTGGCTGCCTTAACCATTTTTCCTTCATTTTAACCTTGATAAATCTGATGATTATGTGTCTTGGGATTGTTCTTCTGGAGGAGTATCTTTGTGGTGTTCTCTGTCTTTCCTGAATTTGAATGTTGGCCTGTCTTGCTAGGTTCAGGAATTTCTCCTGGATAATATCCTGAAGTGTGTTTTCCAACTTGGTTCCATTCTCCTGTCACTTTCAGGTACACCCATCAAACATAGGTTTGGTCTTTTCACATAGTCCCATATTTCTTGAAGGCTTTGTTCATTCCTTTTTATTCTTTTTTCTCTAATCTTGTCTTTATGCTTTATTTCATTAAGTTGATCTTCAGTCTCTGATACCCTTTCTTCCACTTGATTGATTGGGCTATTGATACTATGTATGCTTCACAAAGTTCTCATGCTGTGTTTTTCAGCTCTATCAGATCATTTATGTTCTTTCTAAACTGGTTATACTAGTTAGCAACTCCTCCAACCTTTTCTCAAGGTTTTTAGCTTCCTTGCATTGGGTTAGAATGCGCTCCTTTAGCTCGGAGAAGTTTGTTATTACCCACCTTCTGAAGCCTACTTCTGTCAATTTATCAAATTCCTTCTCCATCCAGTTTTGTTCCCTTGCTGGTGAGGAGTTGCCATCATTTGGAGGAGAATGGATGTTCTGGTTTTTGGAATTATCAGCCTTTTTGTGCTGGTTTTTCCCCATCTTCATGGATTTATCTACCTTTGATTTTTGCTCCATCTTTGGGTGGAGTTTTTGCATGGTTTTCCTTTTTGTTGATGTTGATGCTATTACTTTCTGTTTGCTAGTTTTCTTCTAACAGTCAGGCTCCTCTTCTGCCGGTCTGCTGGAGTTTGCTAGGGGTTCACTTCAGACCCTGTTTGCCTGGGTATCACCAGCAGAGGCCGCAAAATAGCAAAGATTGCTGCCTGCTCCTTCCTCTGGAAGCTTCATCCCAGAGGGACACCTGCCATGTACCAGCCAGAACTGTCTTGTATGAGTTGTCTGTCGACCCCTGATGGGAGATGTCTCCCCATCAGGAGGTACGAGGGTCAGGGACCCACTTGAGGAGGCAGTCTGCCTCTTAGCAGATCTTGAGTGCTGTGCTGGGAGATCCGCTGCTCTCTTCAGTGCAGGCAGGCAGGAACATTTAAGTCTGCTAAAGCTGCACTCACAGTCACCCCTTTTCCCAGGTTCTCTGTTCCAGGAAGATGGGAGTTTTACCTATAAGCCCCTGACTGGGGCTGCTGCCTTTCTTTCAGAGATGGCTTGCCCAGAGAGGAGGAATCTAGAGAGGCAGTTTAACTCCAGTGGCTTTGCTGCACTGAAATGGACTCCGCCCAGTCCAAACTTCCTGGTGGCTTTGTTTACACTGTGAGGGAAAACTGCATACTCAAGTCTCAGTAATGGCAGACGTTCCTCCCCCAACCAAGTTGGAGCATCCTAGGTCATCTTTAGACTCCTGTGTTGGCAGCAAGAATTTCAAGCCAGTGGATCTTAGCTTGCTATGCTCTGTGGAGGTGGGATCTGCTGAGCAAGACCACCTGGCTCCCTGGCTTCAGCCCCCTCTGCAGGGTAGCATATGGTTCTGTCTTGCTAGTGTTCCAGATGCCACTTGGGTACAAAAAAACAACAATAACATAAAACAAACTCCTGCAGCTAGTGTCTGCCCAAATGGCCTCCCAGGTTTGTGGTTGAAACTGAGGGTGCTTGTGGTGTAGGCACCTGTTGGCATCTCCTGGTCTGTGGGTTGCAAAGACTGTGGGAAAGGCATAGTATCTTGCACGGTCCCTCATGGCTTCCCTTGGCTAAGGGATGGAGTTCCCCAACCCCTTGTGCTTCGTAGGTGAGGCAACACCTCACCCTGTTTCAGCTCACCCTCCATGGGCTGCACCCACTGTCTAACCAGTTCCAGTGAGATGAACTGGGTGCCTCAGTTGGAAATGCAGAAATCACCTTCCTTCTGCATTGGTCTCCCTGGAGCTGCAAATCAGAGCTGTTTCTATTCGGCCATCTTGCCTGGGAATCCTCCTAACTATGTTTTTAAAAGGAAATCTGCTTTTATTTATTTTCTAAAACAATTTGAATAAAGTGCAGAGGTTGTTAAAGTCACTGTTGTTTCTTGACCATGAATAAAACACAAAAGTAAGTACTCAATGGTATATAGTATTTCAGGAACTGAAATTCAACAGTCACTGAACTGAACAGTTTAAACTTTTGAAGAGAAAAGCTCTAACCCAAACTGAGAGATTGTTCCAATCATTTGAAAAGTCAGTGGTTGGTTTATAGTCAAATGAAGATTAGTGACATTCTTATATATTTCAGTTATATTACATTATTTAGATCATAATGTTCCTAATGTTCTTCACACCTGACTCAAACTTTTCCTTTTTGCCTTTCTTCTGAAGTCAAATATTATTATAATTAATATTTTTAAAGGATTTATACTGGGAAGAGATGAGATATTTTGGCATTTACCTTAATTTTCTTTGGAAGATGTTTATTTTTCTTGTCAGCTGTAGGGGGAAAATCCTTCTGTGAAAATCAATAGATCCTAGCTTTCAGGAGCATTTGTCTGGTACGATTTTGATGGCATACCCAAGAATTGCCAAAGGAGTGTCACAGAAGCCAGATGAGAAACACATCATCCTTCTTTTTACGGAAAACAGCATGGATTTTCAAGAGTAAGATCATTGTAATAAAATAATCCAAATACATTCTTTTAAAACTTTTAATTAATTTATTTTTATCTTTTTAATTTTTATTTATTTATTTTTTTGAGACAGAGTCTCACTCTGTTGCCCAGGCTAGAGTGCAGTGGTGCAGTCTTGGCTCACTGCAACCTCCGCCTCCTGGATTCAAGTGATTCTCCTGCCTCAACCTCCTGAGTCGCTGGGATCACAGGCGTGCACTGCCATGCCTGGCTGCTTTTTGTATTTTTAGTAAAGACAAGGTCTCACCATGTTGGTCAGGCTGGTTTGGAACTCCTGGCCTCAAGTGATCTTCCCACGTTCACCTCCCAGTGCTGGGATTACAGGTATGAGCAACTGTGCCCAGTTAGAAATTCTTTAACACAAATATTTATGTAAGGTGTGGATGGCATATCTGGCTTTGCAACTTTGGGTTCTTTGGTGCTTTTGCAGAAGTCATTGTTCTTATATTAGAAATGCCATCTGGAGTCACAATATGTAACTTGGATCAGTAGAGCCTCTCGGAGTGCGGATGTCAGGAAACCAAGCATACATCTCCTCTACAGCTTCTTCATACAGTCAGGAGGGAAATTCACAGTGCAGTGCCTATCCTTGAGTTTTAACCTGCAAGCTGAGTCCATGATATACTGATGTTCTTTATAGAAGGATCTTTCTATTGCATGAAATATCTAACAAAGAGAGTTTCAAGAAAGTCATTTTTATAAACATTCCTGCTTGTGGTTAGTTTGGGATTTGGATTCTTTAGAGAGCAATATCTTTCCTTTTGGTTTTATGACCATCTTTTTCTTAATGCTTAGAAAGCAAAGAGTTTTGCCAAACATTTTTTTTTTCTGGCAATAGTGTCATTTGGAAAATGAAAATTGAAAGGCTCAGTTTCTAAAGTCTTCAGATATTTATATGTAGTTTAATAGTTTCATCTTAAGAAAGTAAAGGACCTTTCCACATTTGTTAGCATATGGAATGGTGAGAGAGATATATATATATATACACACACACACACATACACATATATATATATTTATATACACACACACACAAACACACACAAACATATGTATATGCATATGTTCATATGGAGATAGGCAAGATTACTAAATTCAGTTATGGAAAATGGGCAGGAGCTATGCTTACAATTCATTTCTATCCCCGATTCTATCTAAATAGAAGACTAATCATTTCATGTTTTTGTGGACTACGGGTAAGTCCTTTTAATTTTTGCTAATCATTGGACAACTCTGCAGATAATAAAATAATGACAATGTTTTGCTTGAATCAATTATTTTGTCTTGAAATAATTAGTCTTTGAGTTCATTGAAAACATTTAGAGAAGTCTAAATAATCCAAGCAGAATGAAAGGAAAAGGGAGGCTGTGTTTTGATAGGCGTCAATGAGCACGACTGGTTGAGTCTAGTTTGTGATGAGATATTTATTCCCTCCTAGGCACAATTCCACAACTCACTTAACTTTGTAAATGTGGAGGAGAAATGTCAAATGATGTTTCCTATTTGTCTAGCACTTTTCTTCTCTTCTCTGATAACAAGTATTACTCATGCTGTATTTTACAAAAAACCATGGAATCTCAGTCTCCAGGGGGAAAAGTTGAGATATTGTCATAGGCTTCTCTTATTGCCCTTCCTTATAAGAAGGCATCAGGGTGCAAAGGACACAATAAGTGAGGACAGGTCTCGTAAGCTGCCAAAGGCCACGTCAACGAGATTCCAAAAGAAAAGTCAGTCTTTATTCTATCACACTGTCACATTCAAGAAGGGACAAAATGTTTGATATTTTAAAAACTACCGAACAAAAAGCCCAGTCTTTTCTCCACAAAGTTCTCCAAAAGTATTAGGAAACAAATGAATGCAAATACAATTCAAGTTAAGGTACAATTTTAGCATAGTTGCTTTGTCACAACTCTTTTGGTGATGGCCATTCTTTGGGTAATTTTTGTGCTAAGCCATTTTGGATTTTGCCTGACATGTTGATGGCAGAGTGGTGTGTCTTTCTGTGCATGGAAAATAAACGTGAAAAATGACTTATTGTTGCTGTGTGAAAGCTCCTCAGTTTCTGAATTATAAGGCAAATTAGGCCTCAGATTTCATTTTTGTAGCCATAGTATCGGTGAACAATAAAAACTAGAATATCTGAGTTTGTCTATATCCACACTTGTCAGAAAAGAGAAACAAGGTTAAGCAGTTGTTTAGAAAACTTCACAATATTGCCTCTTCTCTGACTTTAGGTTACTATCCTCTCAGTAGTGTTAAAATTATAATGATCAGCCTAGCTGCAATGGATGCATGCTGTTCTGTCTCATGAATCCAAAGAAAAATTGTTAGCTAATTCAAATAGTATTTGAAATGGTCAGTGAAGAAAATCGTCCTTTGAAGTGCTGCTAAAGTCATAGGAGTACAGTTATGAGGGTTTCAAAATGTATAGCTGGAAAGTCATTCTTGCAAAGCATCTATTTGAAAAACGAACGTATTTTAAATAAGTGAAAAATAAAGTAGTGCATCACACAAAACTACTCAGTTTAAAGCAGGCAGAATCTTGAAATATACATGGCATGAGTGTAAAATGTTACAAAATATACTCACCTGTGGTTTAGGGCTAGATAGGTTGAGGATAATATCTTAAAACAAATTGCTATCAAAAACCATTCAAACCACACCATGAAAATTCTGCGGAGTTGCTAAGTGATTTTAAGCAGAGAACACTAGTGACTCTCCTTTGGGAAAATGGAAAACCCAAACAAAATAAGACAAAAGGATCATTTTCAAATTCCTGAAGGGATGTAGATTTAGGAATTGAAGCAATTTCTATTCGATTTTATCAAGTTAGAACATGAGATAAGATAATCTAGCAACAGATAATTTGCAATAAGTGATCTAAAGCTGAAAGGAACTGTGAGAGTCGCTCTTCTCAGTGCAGGCCTTAGGTTGGTGAGATATTATTTGCTCAACTTTATAAATGAGTTGACTGTGACCCAGAGAGGTTAGGTGACTCTTTCACTATTGCAGAGCTATGGTAAATAGGACGTTCTAACCTAGGCCAATTTCCCCCCTTCTTAAGCATGTCTGAAACTACATTACTCTGTTGTGGTCTGTGAGTTTATTATTTAATATATGTGGGCATCACCACATTTCTTTTTTTTTTTGAGACGGAGTCTGGCTCTGTCGCCCGGGCTGGAGTGCAGTGGCTGGATCTCAGCTCACTGCAAGCTCCGCCCCCCGAGTTTACGCCATTCTCCTGCCTCAGCCTCCCGAGTAGCTGGGACTACAGGCGCCCGCCGCCTCGCCCGGCTAGTTTTTTGTATTTTTTAGTAGAGACGGGGTTTCACCGTGTTCGCCAGGATGGTCTCGATCTCCTGACCTCGTGATCCGCCCGTCTCGGCCTCCCAAAGTGCTGGGATTACAGGCTTGAGCCACCGCGCCCGGCCTCCACACTCACAGGGATGGAAACACCATGCTAGCTGTGAGGAGACTGGGATTGCCAACATCAAATCTGTGTTGAATAAGACACTTTACCTATTCTGTTTTTTTTTTTAATTGTCACAAATGTCCTTTTAAAAAATGTTATTCTTCTATTTTTAACAGACGAATGCAAAACTGAGGCCCAGCCTGCTTACATGACTTGCTTGAGGTCAGTGGTTAGCATACAGTCAACCAGGATTAAAAGCTAGCTCTGTTTATGTCCATAGCGCCTACTCTTTTTTATTATTTCTGTAATCTTCATGGGAAAGGAGAATAAATAATAGTACTGTGGTTGATAATTTCAAAGTTTTTAGTATCTGGCAGGAGAAAGTTCTTTAAAGAACACATCTAAAAAAATCAAGACATCAAGACTGTATTTTGGGAATCCTGATCACTTCTTAGTGAAAACTCTTCATTCTTGCTCTGTTGTTTTACTTGCTAGGAGTTTTCCTTTACTGCATATTAATTCCTAGTCCCTGTGGTATGAGAAATTGAAGGAGCAGGAAGGCCTGTCTGGCTCAGTGGGACTGGGTTGCTATTTAGTCTGGCTGTTTCCTACCTCGCATGTCGATTGATTATCCTGCCTATCATGTGTTGACATATTTTGCTTGCTGTACTGATTATACATTGGGAGTGCTAATTCTTTTATTGGGTTAGAGTTCAAAGGTGCTCATCTGTCAGCAAAAAGTCTCTCATTTCATGGCATGCTTGGCCTCCTCTTATATCTGTCATTTTTATACTGTTCTCAGAGGTTTTCCTCTTATTTCTGGTCCTCGTTCAATGCAAAGATCTTGAAGGATTTTCCTTTGTAGTGGGCTATTTTGTACGGTTTTTGGAGATAGATTCTGTTCTTTGAAGATATGCAGAATATTGGCATTTCACAGACTATGATTGCAGCAATGGAAATAACACTATATCCTGCTCTTTGTTAACAACTCTGTTGGTCCTGATCTCTAAATCTTGGAATTTTCCCAAACACAGTCAATTTCTGAGGCCAATAAGTAGATGGATCCAAACTTGGATTTTACATGTCAATGTCACAGTATTCTGGATAACCATCAAGAAATGGAATTCCATGGAGAATAGTCTGATGAATGGTGATTTGATTACATATAACAATATAAATACTGTCCTAATGTCTAAATTCTTTGTCAGTGCATCTGTGGAATATAGATAGGTAAATGTTTCCATATGGATAGATAGACAGGTATTTCTTTCCTCTCCTAATTTTGGATTAAAATCTTAAGTAGAAATATCCTCAAAAGTATTATTTTGGATTATGTATGAGGAAGTATTTTACAATTAGTTTGAGGTGTTTAAGATATAAGTAGCATGTCCTTCTTGAGAAGACTGCCAACATGTCAAGGGTACATTTTGTTGTAGTTTTATTTTGATTTTTACTTTCCTTACAGGTTCCATTTAGAAGCTGATTGAAATAATAACAAGTGTTCTATTACAGTAACAGTAAATTACAAAAACTGTTTTTGTGAACTGGTAAGATAATCAATGATGACTGACTTTTCTCTAAATTTTCATGAAGCTTTAACAAGTTAGCCTTCAATGTTGATATAACATGTGTGTAAATCTTAAGTTAGAGAAGTAGCTGGAGTTGGTTGGACCAACCTTATAGAGAGGAGCAAAGTGAAGCCAAGAAGTGAATAGCTTTCTTTTGGAAAAGAAAGAAACATAGCAGTTATTGTGAAATTTTAATGAGTTTTTTTGTCATTTGATAGTTTGGGTACTGTAAATGATGGGAGTGATGGAACTATTAGAATAACCTTGAAATAGGACAGGCACAGTGGCTTACGCCTGTAATTCCAGCACTTTGGGAGGCCGAGGCGGGTGGATCACATGGTCAGGCGTTCAAGACCAGCTTGGCCAAGATGGTGAAACCCTGTCTCTACTAAAAATACTTTTAAAAAAATTAGCTGGGCATGGTGACAGGTGCCTGTAATCCCAGCTGCTTGGGAGACTGAGGCAGAGAATTGCTTGCATCCAGGAGAGGCGGAGGCTGCAGTGAGCCAAGATCGCGTCACTGCACTCCAGCCTAGGCGACAGAGCCAGTCTCCATTTAAAAAAAAAAAAAGAAAAAAAAGAATAACTGAATAACCTTGAAATAGAATAATATAAGAATATTATGATATTATGCTTGGGCTCAAGCAGACTGGTTTTAATGAGATGAGACACATCAACTCTCTGAGCCTTAGTTTTTAAAATCTGTCAAATGGGACTATTACCTATTTATGCAGTAGGTTTCAGGGAGACATTAAATAAGATAATGATGTAAAATGCATAAGATAGTGTCAGTCTGGCACATAGTAAGTATTCAGTAAAAGTCAAAACTTGATTGCTTTCCATGTTCTCATTCCTATCCGAGCCAGCTTCATAACACAAACTAAAAATGATATCTTCATCAGCCTTCAATGGCTTTTCTTGAGTTTATACACAGATAGGACTTTGCTGATTATGGTACAAAGCAACTATACTTGTGGTTCTTTCAAGGAATTTACTTCCACAATCACACAGAGATTGATGGACTCATAGAATATGAGCTGGAAAGGACCCTGGGGGCCCTCTGCATTCGATAATTTTACAGATGAGGAAATAGATTCCCAGAGAGATGAAAAGACTTGTTCAGAATTTCCCAGTTAATCAGTGACAGTGCCAGGAACAGGATCTGGTTTTCCAGAAGCCTAATCTATTGTTCTTATTTATCTACCCTTCTGGTTTAGGAAACAAAGATTATGGTTGAATATCCTGAGTTGTTTGTCAGGATGAACTATTTCAAAATGTTATAGCCTTTAAAGCTACATGGCTAATTGGGGAAAAAATCAAAGTGTATGTACGAGATATCATTAATGGCTAAACAAAATTACAGTGTAGAAGTATAGGTGGTGTTACCTAACTATGGTTAGGGAAGTCTTCCCAAGCTAACTCATAATCTTCAACATTCTCCACACTCCTCTTCCAATTATTTGATAAAGTCTGTTGGCATTTTCTCATTCTTATGCAAAGTGCTCTGTAAACCCAGCTTCAACCCCCTCTCCTTACCCTTGTTGAATTAAATTCATTTCCATATGCTACTCTGATGTAGAGATTTGGGGGCCACTCCCGAGAAGTACAACCACCTTTTCCTCATGTGCTTATGTGTGAATAGACACTGAGAGATTTTAAGAATTCAAGAGGTTGTACATTTAGGGGAAGAGGGACTGTTAAGTACCTAAGTATTAGAAATTAGATGATAGTATTAGAAAGTACTAAATGAACATAGTGTTTGTTTGCTGCAAGTACACTAGCTGTATTTCTAAATATGGCTAGTTTTTGGAGTTTTATACACTTGTATGGTACTATTAACTCTGTCTGTATTGATCTGGAACATTCCAACAAGCCAACAGCAGTCACAAGGCCTTGAGTTTCTCCCCATCGCATAAGCTGCAAATTTACATGGCAAAAAAAGTCTCAATAAGTTGAGGACACTGAACTCAAATGAAATAGCACTACACTCTCTTTTTAGCCTGTATTATTACAGCATATCAAATTCCATTAAGCATATCTGAGTCTAGCTGTGATACTCTTTATCTATTTTGAACAAAGTCTATAATTGTGCCTTTATCTTATGCAGTTGTATCTCAGAGACTCTGTGTTTAAGAAAGATGTGATGAGAGAGAGTGAAGAAGAGAAGGAGGGAGGGAGGGAAAGAGAAAGCAGGTAGTGGTGAGGAGAGACACAGAGAAAGAGACAGAGACTAGATGATAGAGAAAAAACCCTTTTGACCATATTGTCTAGCAGAGTGAGAGAACATTAGCAAAGCTGTGACTGGCAAGTGTTCATAAACTGTTATCTTCCCCTGGGAGAAGCCAGAGTGGCCATTTCACTGTGCTATAACTGTAGGTGTTTATTAAAAATTCATCCAAGGCTAAATCATATCTGGAACAATGAATATGGAGGCCCGGATCTGTGTGTCAAAGAGAGGAGGCCATATCAGGGCCTGATTGCTTTTTTTAGTGGAGTCTGTGTCAGGCAGACAAGGGGAATGGGAGGTTTCCTTGGAGGCTTTTGTGAAGCTCTGTGCTTCTTCTGGGGACTCGATTAGAATAATCAGAGGCCTTGGGAAATTCACACGGTTTTGGTGGTGCTGCGATCCATCATCATCCATCATACTTGTGCGCTGGGTGACTGGGGAGCCAAATACCAGGCCGGCGGGGTGGCCAGAGACTTCTCTGCGTGGAGCTCTCTGGTCTGCAGGGCAGGACTCCAGGAAGCCTGGCAATGGGAGGGGTGGAGGAGGCTTCAGAGGAACTGGCCCATCGGATCAGCCTGAGCTTGGGGGGTTTCCCCTCCAGCAATCCCCATAGGCAACAGTGTGGGATCACTGTACTATACTTTTAAAGATGTTTTGATTGTTTGCTTTGGATTTCCTTTGCTTTATGTTTGGCTGGGTTTGTTTGGAGTTTATTTCCAATATATTTTGAGCTTGTTTTTTGTTTGTTGGTAGACCTTAACAATTTTTTTCTTTTTTTAACTCTCTGGATTGTTTTGTTGTTTGGCCTTCTCCCTCTGTGCATTTCCATTGTGGGAAAGATTGGCCTTTGTCAATTCAAATTAGGCAAGACTTGTGTGGTGTTGTGTGTGTGTGCATATTTTGCAGGGAGGCAACCAATAAAAATTCCAGTTTATATATTTCTTATATCCTTAGCAACTTTTTTCAAACAATGTTTTTTAATCTAGGAAGAAATTTGGTTCTTAGTTATTTTAAAGTTTTAAAGCTCTTGAATTAGAATAGGGTCTAGTTCTATAGAAAAGCATTTATTGCAATATGATCTCAGAGCCAGACTGCCAGAGAGTCCTCTGTGAGACTGGGTTGCTCAACAATGACTGATTTGGTCTCTCAGTTCCCAAGCAAAAATATTTGGCAGCCAAATATGTAAATTTTTATCTATCTTCCATTTTGGGTTTTCTCAGGAAACCGGGGACTGAGTTAAAACTAAACGTATGTACACATAATAACCAAACTTATAAATCTAAATTTTATTATGTTCATCAGTTAAGAAAATATACTTAAAATTTGTCTTTTTATGTTTCAGAGGGTTAATAGAATTACTAAATTTCAAAAGCCAAAATAAAAAAGAATCTTATTGTTTGATCTGCGTTTTAATCACTTGGACTTATTAATATACAGCCCCTGCCATTTTGTTTTTATTTTATTCTATATTATTTTATTTACTTTCAATGGCTATCAAATGGTAAACACAAGCCCTCCCTAAAAGGGATTTATCGTCATTCTCTTTTGGATGGCGCAAATTAGTCCATAAAATAAATAAATGTCTTGCAGTTCATTTTTCCTTTTATATTTCTTAAAATGAAAATCCAAAACAGAATGCCTAGAAGTATATTGCAATTTGACAGGATTTGCTTTGTGTGCATAGAGAAAATACGACTTGTAAAAAAAGGAAGTAGAAGAATATATGTACATGCTCTGTGACACTATTTTATTGGTATCTATTGCACCCATTACAATGAGACTCTTGGGATGTTGGACCTAAATTACAATAATCATAAATAATGTTAAACCGTAATAAATAAAACCCAACTTCTACCCTCTCTCTGTTTTCCCTTTTCTATATTTTTTTGCACCAAGAAAATACACAAGTAAATAATAGCAAACAGATCAATTTGGGAAAGGATCAGATCTCCTTTGGAGAAGAAGGCACATAGGCTGAGGGACCTGTGGGCTGGGGAGCCACCCAGTGCTGTGCTCTGGGGATTTGGAGTTCGGGATGGGAGGATAAGCAGGGAAGGACACTGTATAGAGAATGTTGATTTTGCAGGATTTCCTGCATATTCACTGAATGAGTTTTAAAAATTATCTTAACAAATTACTTTTCTTGACATTAAGCTACTTTCTTTTTTTTCATCTCTCAAAGGTCTCAACAGTAGGAATAAGTAACATGTAAGTTGAATTTTGCTTAATAAATAGTTATCAAAACCACTGAGGTCAGGAGTGGTTTTGGAGCCGTTCCTGAGGAATCCCACTTCAGGCTACACTGAGCAAGGAAAGGGGTGTGTACCTGGCAAGCACTTTGTGAAGGCAGTACCTGAGTTAGGATTGCCAAAGTATATTGAACAATGTAAAGCGCATAGGACCATAAGGGTGATCAGGATAAAGGCACAGCTACTAATATCAAGGCATGAGGTTTGTTAGGGAATCAACATTCCTTAAGGGTCTGCACGACCTAGTGAAGGTGTCCTCTAATGCCTTACCTGTTTTTTTGTTTTTTGTTTTTTTTTTCGAGACAGAATCTCATTCTGTTGCCCAGGCTGGAGTGTAATGGTGCAATCTCGGCTCACTGCAACCTCCGCCTCCAGGGTTCAAGCGATTCTCTTGCCTCAGCCTGCTGGGTAGCTGGGATTATAAGCATGTGCCATCATGCCCAGCTAATTTTTGTATTATTTTTTCTATTTGTACATGTAAGAATGACATTTTTTTCCTACTATCCCCATGCTGATCTTCTGATCTCCAGGTTGCCTTCAAGCAAGGGAAAAGCCTGTTGGTTCTGCAGCCTCCTTACTGTCTAGATGCCCAGGGCTCTATGATTGCCTCCCAGTGGCTCAGGGCTCCTGATACATTGTTCAGTATTCTAATTACTTTATTGTTCAGCATTCCAATCTTCTCTCTGTCTGTGTCCTCAGCCCCCATGTGTGTCCCAGTTTCTGGGAGTGGCCAACTTTACTGATCACTGATAAATTAACTCATGACATAGTGTATGGGCTCATTGAAATTTATTTTATCCCTGTTTCACTCCCTTACTGGACTCTCTTTACTTCCTAAATCTCTCTCTCTTATTCGTCATCCTCCAGCATCACAGTCCCTTTTTTAAGCTCTCGTGATTTCTGTCATGGACTACTGAAACAGCCTCTGACTAGTCCATTTGCCTTCTGCCACTTTTAAATATCTCCTCTTTTTTGAATCAGAGTGACCATGCTAATATCCAGTTCTGGTCTTTCCATTTTCCATGTTGACAATAGGAGAAAGACCAAGCTCTAGGGGATAGCTTGAGTCCTTTGATTGTTTGGATCCTCACTGCCTCTTTCTCTGCATGTGCACCTACTCTCTTTCGCACTATAAGTCAGACAATACTGAGGAATGCTTAGTCTCATACACATGCTAAGCTATTTCATACTTTCGTGCCTTTAGATATGTCCTCTCTTCTTTCTAGTATGGTCTTTTTTTCCTTGTCTTTTCTCTGGGGAAGGCCTTCAAAGCCATCTTTCTTCTTCAGCTTATTCTTCCCTTCTTAGATACGGCCATTTCTTGACAGCCTTCCCTAGCCATTTCTACCCTGAGACAGAATGAATTCCCTCTCTCCACTGAACCTTGGATGTAGTTTGTTGATCATGGGTACTGTGTTTTGTTTGCATGTCTTCCTTCTCTACTGAAATGTTGCTCTGTGAGGCCAGGAATGAGGCCAGGTATTCTGGTTTCTAGAGTCCACATTTAGTGTCTTGGTCCATGGTAGGTCTTTAAATATAAATGGAAGGGAATAAATGATTAATGGTCAGAACTCTTGAAGATGATTTTACCTTAGCCTGAAGAAACAATGCTAAGTAGGTGGCAGGGGCAGGGGGCGGGGGAGAATTTCAGGTATGATAGCAGGTCGATCAGGGCTGTATGTTTTTTGAATTGGGGAACCTAGCTTAAGGCAGGCCCTTGTCTACTGCATCCATGGAAGCTAAGGGGAGGGAATACGTGTGCATCACGTGCTGTCTGGGGTTTGGCAGAGTGGAGACATCAACGCTGATGGTGCCCAGATCCCGGCACTTAACAGCAGACCCCATAGGTTATTAAAGCTGAGAGCCTATCTAGGAAGATTAGCTGCAGGAAATGCTTTAACCACAGAGCAAACAGGCAGTCGCTTGATTAGTGTCTCAGACATGGTATGGCACTGCGGTGTTGGGTTTCCCTCTGAACCATTACTGAGATATTTGAGATCTGGAGCTTCAGTTCTAGCCTGACCTTGCATTTGATTTCCGAATCCATACATCAGCAATGAGCCTTGTTTGCTTCTCTTAGACTGCATTTCCAAGCAGTGAGTTTTGTGTCCCCTGTTTTTGGACATCTGAAAAGGATGCTGAGAATTAACCCATATGGTGTTTGTTTAGGTGGGAAATCCTAAATAGCTTCTGGTACGAGGAGAACACAGTAGCAAATATATCTTTACGGTAATGTGTTTTAAATCAAAAGGGCTCCATATTTTCCCCTGTGTTTGAATGTGACATTCTTGATCATTCCAGACCCACCTGTCTGAGAACACAGGAATCAAAAACAGGAGTCACTCTCGAATTTCACCTCTATTTAATCCATCACAGAAACATACTAGCTTTTCACTGTATATATATAGAAAACCACACCAGGACATTTAAACAAAGTGACACAGATCATCAGCAGATCAACTGGGAATGACGGCTCAATCAAACAAATGTATGTTGAGAATTTCCAAAGGGCAGCTCTCACAGCAGCCAAGCCAAATTTGTTTAGTATACATGAGTTAGCCGCTTAGAAACATTCACTGTGTTGCATGCCAGATGATGACTTTTCTAGGTAAACATCCATTTAGCAGCATATATCCATCCATGAAAGTGTTGGCATGATTTTGATCTATTCTTTCGGACTCTTGAAATTATGACTTCATTCCACTCGTAGCCAAGTACCAAACCCACACATGAACCATTTAGGTTAAAAAAAGGAGGTGGGAGCTATACACTTATTTCAAAATATAATATAATCATTTAAAAGGTAGGAGAAACTCCATAAAATTGACAGGCCATTTCACTTTTCTGACAAGTAATAAAGTAAGCATCATTAAAATGAATGTCAAATTTCAGGGTAGGGAAGCAGCAGGGAAAATACCTACCTTGTTCTTGGTATTTGGAATAGAATGTGGAGTATTTATCCTACCTCAGTCTAAACTTGGAGACATTCCTTTTTTGGGTAATGGGTTGGGAGTTTATTTATAATTGGAATTTCATAATCAGATCCTAAGTAAGAACATTTGGATTCTTCAGAAAAGGGCATTTATTTGTCTTATTAATTCTTCTATTTGAACAATTTACTTTTCTCTTTTAACAGGTGTCACTTAAAGAACAAAAAACTGTATTGAGCATAGTCTTCAAGTCCAAAACAAAAAAGCAAAATGTTTCTTTAAAAAACTCCACAAAAACATAAAACAAAACTTTCTGGCAGAATTTTGAAACTCTAGGCTCATTCTCACTGTCTGCTTTGAAATCTAGCTTGTGTTGTACAAGGTTTAGCTCAGTACTCTGGTTTATTTATCAAAAACTTCTCTTTCTGATTCTTTTCAACTAGAAAATTCTCACTTCTGGGGGCACATTTGCAAGCAGCAAGCTTGAGAATTCTGTTTGTCGACCAAGGGGTAATTATCTGAAATGTGTTGGAAGAGATCATTGTTTTCCAACTTTAACTTCTTCTAGAAGAAAATTCGACACATGTCACTTACCTGGGCAAGCATTCTGAATGGTCAGTAGTCTACAATTCTAGAAAATACCTCTTCCCGTGGTGGCAATGACTTTTGTAAATGAGAGCTTCCTTTGAAATCTGTCAGATTCAGAGCTAAGTGAGGTACAAAGTACAGCTTTCAAAAACGAAACTCCTCATAATTAACTTTTTAAATTATACTTTCAGTTCTAGGGTACATGTGCATAAAAGTTGGCTCAATTTGAATTTGAGCATCTAGTGTATTTACAGAACCTAAGGGAAGATATAAAGGTAAATGAAACACAGCCCTTGCCCTAAAGTCACTGGAAATCAAAACGAGGAGATGGATGTAAATAAGACTCACTCTAATAGCAACAGGAAAATGACAAAAGGTTATGTTTTGAGGTACATTTTATGTACTTTGTGATCCATAAAGCAAGGAACTCACTCTGGAGCTTGAGGAGATGATGAACATGGATAGTGGGAACTCTTAACAGATGAGATGACACCTAAATGGAGTCTGAAAGGGTTTCAATGTGTAAATCCTCAATGCTGCCTCTTTAGCAAGGCCTTCCATACCTGAAGTCACCACCTGCTCTTACATTTCACCCTGCTTTTTCTGCTGAGCACCTAAGACTTTCTGATGTTCTCTATGTGTGTGTTGGTTTAGTTTCCCCCTTTACCCATCAGGCAGTAAGGTTCACAGGAGAGGGAGTATTGTTGGTCTTGCTCACTGCTCCCTCTACAGCTCTCAGAACAGTAGGAGGCCCTTACCAGTGAGCGAGAAATGGAGAAGAAGATCAGAAGACTGACAATGAAAACAACACAGAGAAGTCGCATTCCACAGGGTATACAAAATAGATGGGCACATTGACTGTGACCAGTCACAAAAGAACTTTGTGAGGTCCTCAGAAAGATGTGGCTGATTTTTGTGAAGAAGGTTGAAGAACTCTAACCCTCCTATATTTTTCTAAAGTAAATGTCAATCTTGACGACCCAGGATAAAGTTTTATTGGAAAATAAATTTAGTACTCATCCACGAACAAGTGTATGATATGTTCTTCAATCCCTTTATCCAGATTTTTAAAATGGCATGTAAAATATTTTTCTATTTATATTATTACGTATGTGCATCCAAATGTGTATAAATGAGTGACAATCTTTAAATCCATAGAGAGAGCACTAATGTTCATGCATATAGAAATGTAATGACTTGAGTTTACAGCATAATAATCTTGGACCAAGTGAGGATTTGTTGCAAACAAAAGATTTTGTTTAAATATAAATAAATAACAAAGACAATAGCCAGCCATGTTTCCACATGTATTTAACTACTTCTACAATGTAAATTTCACACAGTCCCAAGAATATTATTTATCAAAGCTCATCCCAGGTATTGGGATGAACCAGAAGCTTTCAAAGTCTTGATTGATCACTCTTTGCTGGCAGTTCAGTAGGATTACACAGCCACTCCAAAATCAACGGCCTGGAAGAAAATCATACAAGCCTTGGAACAAAGGCTGGAATGTTAGGTTAGCAACTGCCTTACATTGCAGTAATGCATCAATTAATATTCATAAAATATCTAGAGGCATGACCTGGTAAAAGGTCAGAATGAGCTGCCCATGACAATTCAACCTTTTTACTCCCAAAGGAATCCTTTCTACTCCTCACTTTCATATAATAGAACTTTGGGAGAATGGTGGATGGGGTTTGCCCATCTCTGAACCTAAATGGATTTACAACTCTTGAGAATGTTACCAAGGTCATGTCATGTATACACACTCTGGGAATATCTGTCTCATGTTCATTCGTCAGCTAAGACTTAGGAGGTGTTTTTGGAGGTTCACCAACTGCACCATCGCAATGGAAGAGCATCAAGAAAGTTCTTCATATTCTTTTCTTTGCCACGTGTTTCAAGGCACACATTGTTTTTGAAGTGATGGAATGGGATATTTTTGGGAGGAATTGAACTGCGTTATCCAAGACATAGGGAAAGAGGTTAATCTTATGACTTCCCTCATATCCTGAACTTTGGGCTGAAATAATGGAATAGGTTTTCATCCTCTATCACCAAATATTGCTCATTGTTCATTGACCAATAATGCCTCTTTCAAATGTAAACCTTCTTCCAACATTGTTTAGCCCAGGCTGTTTCCTACATCATCACAGAAACTATGCCAGGGGAGTGTTGTGGAATTAGCTCATCTTTTTGTACCATGCCATTGACTATGTTGATCTTGTTTTACATTTGGTTTCAACAAGTGTTTATTGAGAGATTTATTAATAGGGGAGTGATGGAGAATGAATTGTTCATGAACCATTTCATAGTCTTTTGCTATCTGAGTGCAGGTAGACCTGAAAGACAATGACATTTTAGATCTGTCACTTAACTTAACTTTTGGCATTTGTATATTTCTCTAAAGCTTACAAAAGATGCTCAAGAGCATCACTTACTCTGATTCTTTTTTTTTTTTTTTTGAGATGAAGTCTCACTCTGTCACCAGGCTGGAGTACAGTGGCATGATCTCAGCTCACTGCAACATCTGTCTCCTGGGTTCATGCAATTCTCCTGCCTCAGCCTCCTGAGTAGCTGAGATTACAGGCATGCACCACTACACCCAGCTAGTTTTTGTATTTTTTTTTTTTTTTTGTAGTGACAGGTTTCACTATGTTTGTCATGCTGGTCTCGAACTCCAGGCCTCAAGTGATCCACCCACCTGGGCCTCCCAAAGTGCTGGGATTACAGGCGTGAGCCACCGTGCCTGGCCTCTTCTGATTCTTAATACAATTTGGTGTCATATTTTGAGAACCAGTGTCATTTTCTGGAAATACAAATGTGAGCCACATAGTAATTTTAAAATTTCTAGTAGCCACATTAAAGCAGGTAAAACAAAACAGGTAAAATAAATTTTACGAATATGTTTTATTTAGCATAATGTGTCCAAAATTATATTATTTCAGCATGTAATCAATAGACAAAAATTATCAATAAGATATTTTACTTGTGGTATCAAGTGCTTGAAATCTGATTTGTATTTTTAAAACTTACAGCACATCTCAATTGGAAATAGCCACAAGTCATGTGCTCCATTGTCATATATGACTCCTGGCTACCATATACGACAGCATCAAATATGGATAAAGAAACCGAGGCTCACATACATTAAGGGAATTTTCTGGGGTTATATAACTTGTTTGGTGGACTTGAACCCATTGTGTTCTTCTGGTTTAAAAAGGAATTGGCTTGGATCTATGGTTTATAGATTATTTGAATTTCTTGTGATACTGTAAACTGATACTATAGAACAGGAAGCTGCAGATATTATGAAAAATAATTCTATCAGGTCAGTAAGACTTCTTTATCACTAATTCTAGAAATGCCATATAATTGGTATTTTTTAAAATAAGCTTCATATGGAATTCAGAGGCACAGCCTGGTTTGGGGATAGCTTCTATAGTTTCTGAACTCCTTGAGGCTCATTTCTGTAGTCTCTCATTTTTGTATTTATTTGTTCATTGAACATTTACTGTGTACCAGACAATACACTTGGTGCTGCAAAGGCACCAGTGAAGAAGACACACAGGGTCCCTATCCTCATGAAGCTTATGTTTTACAATCTACAAGGTATGGTTAATTCATGGCAGGTGCTGCTGCAAATGTTGGTAGAAACAAATTTAGTTGGTAATGTTTGGTACTGGTTTACTATTCTTCTTCCTGAAGAACTTAGTAAAAGTCTTGAGAAAAGGACATAAATATGTATTATCCATGCAGAGACTTTTTGTTTGTTTTTTATTCCTTTGTTTTTTGTTTTTTTTTTTGAGACGGAGTCTCGCTCTGCCGCCCAGGCTGGAGTGCAGTGGCCGGATCTCAGCTCACTGCAAGCTCTGCCTCCCGGGTTCACGCCATTCTCCTGCCTCAGCCTCCCGAGTAGCTGGGACTACAGGCGCCCGCCACCTCGCCCGGCTAGTTTTTTGTATTTTTTAGTAGAGACGGGGTTTCACCGTGTCAGCCAGGATGGTCTCAATCTCCTGACCTCGTGATCCGCCCGTCTCGGCCTCCCAAAGTGCTGGGATTACAGGCTTGAGCCACCGTGCCCGGCCTTTTTTTTTTTTTTTTTAAAGCAAATTTGTTTGAAGAGGTTGCAGTGTGGAGAGGACATGATATAAACTCTGAACTGATTGTGTTCGGTCGTTAATCTATCAGTATCTTGAGCATTTGGAGTGTGTGTTTGTGTGCACGTACGAGTGTGTGTAAATTTAGTAGTCATTTTCGTTTTCTTCAGTGGGGCATTTTTACCGTACCTTTAAGCAGACTAAGGACACAATTTGTGTGATGCCTTTTGAACATTTATGTTTGAACTTCCCAATTTAGAGAAAGAGAAAAAGGTACCAGCCAATTCCAGTAAAATTGGCTTGCTTTGGCTGATGTTTTCAAGTCAACAAAATCATACTGAATTATTGTAATGAGCTAGAAACATTGCTGGATCATGGGGATTCGGCAGTGAATCACGCACCCATCCTCCCTGCCCTCATCCCCTTATAATCTAGTGGAGTTTTGGTGGAAGGATGCTTTAATCATCTTTCATACTTGGGCTCTCTTGAATCTGGAGAGTGCATGATCTTTTTGTGACTCACCAAATATTCATGCAACTTTGTTGCAGTTATTTGCTCATTTGTTTTGTGTGTATATTTGACCTGATGTATATAATGCTGTTTCTTGGAAAAATTTGTAATATACTTCTTTTCCATCAGAAAAAAAGCAAATTGGCTCAGCTGGTTTTTCGTCAGCCAAGCATTTTCATTTGACCCTTTAAGCTAACTAAACTTTGAAGAAAACGGCAGATATGCCCTACTCTTTGAAATGGTGTCGAGATCCAGGAGGGTTAATTTAAAAATTCATAAATCCTTTGTACTATGCAAATTAATGACCTGTAACCTTTTTTCCAGGTGACTTGTTTTGACTCAACTATGTCCAAATAAATATGTTTATTTAGAAGAGTTCAATGCTACCAAAACCTGACATGTTAAGCATCTCCTATGGCTCATAATATGTACCAGAGATGTGGACCACCCTCTGTTTTCTCATTATGTCAAATAATAGAAAGTGGAAATCACTCTAATCCTTTCTTCTGTGTCTGCCGTACCTCTGCAAATATGATAAACTCAATCCAATTAAAAGTCATTACCTCTCCAAGGCTTGGCCACGGTCTATACCCCTTTGTTTCACAATCCTCTTGATTATCTGCCTTCATCACAAGTAGAATTTCTAGCCAGCATTCACTTCAGTTTTCTCTTAAAAAAAAAAAAAAGCGGAATATCATTTTTTGAGTTGATCATTGAGGTCATTTTCTGTGCCATTCACTTGACTCTATTTAATGCAGCCTTATATTACATAAGTTTAATCCTCCTGGGCATTCGCCTTATCTTCCCAATAAGATTGTAAGCCCTTTGAAATCAGCAATTTCACTTTATTCTTTTTTGTGACCCCCTCATGGTGATTTACATGTAGAAGACTTGTTGGCTAAATGATTAATGTTTTGTGGCATACGTTGGATCATAGTTGTTAAGATTTAATAGGGGTGATGAGTATTAAAAAGTTGAATGAAGTAGACATATTAATACAACAACAGCAACAAAACAACAAAGCAACAATAGCAAAAGCCTGTTAAATCATTCTGTATTCTTAGACTTCAGGTATCTTTCCTGTCTTCAGTGCATTTTCTTAACGTTACATGCTTTCGATAGAACTATAACATTTATAGTTTTTTCTCATGACCAGTCATGGTTCATATAGATTTACATGGTTTTATCCACAATATATTTAAGTTAGCAAGAATTTTAGGTGTTTAGATGAATAAATTGAAATTTTTCTTGCTTTCTTTAGCTCTGAGATTCTACAATGCTATTAAAATAGATATTTCAATTGATTATCCTGAAGTTTAAGCAATATGATGCCAGAATATTTTATTTAACTTAATTAGCATAGCTATAGTCTGTTAGAACAAACATTTAAAGAAGGTTTATCAGACTAAATTCATAAAATGATAGTAAAAGCACAAAAAAACCCTGAGATATTATTTTTTCTAGAGAATAGCACCTGGATCTAAGTAAGAGTTATTTTATATCATGTTGATATAAGTGGACAGCAAATTATTTTATGAGTATATTACTAAATATGAAGCTCCAAATATGTGAGTTTTGGGTATTCTTTTTTACAAAGCACCTTGATGAGTGAAAAGTTCCTTTTTTTGAGATCTTTTTTCCCACACCAAATGAATACAGCTCTCAAAATGAATTTTGCTACTTTGGCTTTTTGTTAAGTTACTTTGACTGTTATAGACATAGGTAGATATTATTTGAGAAAAATTCATTATCTGGTGGGTAGTGTAAGACACCAGAAGACAATAGTACTGACACTTCTCTAAGAACTCCTACTCCAGATTGGTGCCATGCCACTGGAGGTTCCAGGGTGGTCTGGCCAGTCCTCTTTTGAGTACATCACTGTTCTGAGATCCAGCAGGACTGTCTCTGGTCAGTTTGGAATAACTTTCAATTCTAGCTGGAAGATAAATATTGTGGTTTGGATCATTTGTAGACTGGTGGGAATTTCACTGGTATCACAGCAGTCCTACCTGATTCACAGTAGAACTTCTGGGCTCTTTTCAGTGAAGCAGATCAAGCAGAAATACATATTTAGTTGACATGCGAACTACCCACTACTATATGCTGTTTTCTCTTGGATTACTTTGTAATGGAAATGGGGGCATGTCATTTTAGAACCTGTCGCAATGTTTCATCATCTTATGAGTTATTTAGAAGCATCAGTGAGGGTAAATAATCCCCCCAAAATATTCTGATGCTCACATTACTATGAAGAGCTTAGTGATACTCAGAAATAAATGTGAATGGCACTGCATTTCCACCAATAATCAAAATAAGAGGTTTCTTTAAAGATTTAGTACATACATAGTTCTAATGAACCTAAGGATAGAGGTTCTATGAGACTGGCATGCGCAGCTGCAGAATTACTTATACTCAACTCTTTTAACACTCAGCACTTTTCCAAACCTCATCTTAGGCCTTATTTTATTTCATTGTCACATACGTTACCATCTATGTCTTCACTACTGAACTTTAAACTACTTGAGGGCAGACAGTTTATCTTATTCAACTCTATTTCTACCCTTAGCAACTTGCACAGCTCCAGGCACAATGTGGTATTTATTGAATAAATGTTTTGGAATAGGTAAATGAATTCAAGTCTGAGCAGTAGCATCTTTGGCAAAGATTATCACCTCAACACTTCAATCATCACATTCCTCTTTTAATGCTAGAAAAAGATTTAAATCTGTGCACTTTTCTAGTCTATCCACAAAATTTCAATTGGAATGTGCAATTGAAGCATTCACACAAAACTAGTGAAGTCTGGGACATCTGTTTAATCCTTCACTTTTCATAGTATGGAGCCCACCAAAGATTTTGAAAGTCGAATGTATATTTATTCCACAGAGGAAACTTTATCAACCAGTGCAAAAGTTTACTGGCACTAGCTGGTGATATAATGGGTAGCTTAAATCCTGCTAACTGCAAATAATTTTTCAACAGTGTTTATGATTGTGGTAGAGTTTAGTGAGGCAGAAGTACAGATAATATAAATATTTCGACAAAAGCCGATTGTACTGCAGCCATAAATAAATTAGACCCAGTTTGTAAATAAATTTAGTTTTTGCCAGCAAACATTTATAATCCTCTCTTGCTGCAAACGATAGTAATTTATACAGAAGAGGTCCTGAATGCATTTTCTTTTTAAAGTCAGTTCGCATTAGAAGGCAGTGCCTGGTGCCCATCAAGTGTCTTAGACTGTGTGACTCAATTAGACATGAAGGATACTGTACAGACCACCTAATGCTACTAGTTATTGTACATGTTGATAGTGACAATTTCCAGAGACCATACATAGTTTGGTAGTCTATGAAGTTGTCATATTATATCATTCCCTTAAATACCTAGCTTGTGTTACCACTTAGCAATGTTGAAATTACCCCCTCTCAAATTATAAGTGCTATTTGGTGTATGTATACACATACACATAGCACATCTGTTCATATTTTTCTGCAAACATTTTTAATCAAAATATATGTTTTCTCATACTTAGAAAAAGCAAAAAACCTTCCTTTATGTTTTTCAATGACATTCTCCTCATCTCTGTGGTTTTGAATGATTTTACATTTAATATGATGTGGTATTGGGAAACTCAATATGGGGGCCTTTAGAGCTTAGAATGGGAGCAGAAAATTGCACTCCTTAGCAACATCTAAACTTGTTTAACACTGAAGATACTGTGATTGCAATGGGGTAGAGTTCAAGCTAAAATTAGCTAAATCAAGGAATTTTCTTCACAGAATGACTTTAAGATGAGAAATTACTGTTGTCTTTTAGTTACCAAACCTTGCACGAACAAGGACCATTGCTCATTTTCAAATAAAACATTTTGAGACGCTAACAAAATTTCATTCTTTTAGGCACTCTCTGCTTCTTATCAAACCAAGAGTGTGGTTGAGTTAGTGTTCTATTGCTCGTTCATATTCCTTTTTACTGGCAAGCCATTGCTACAACTCCCTCTTCTGCCAGACATGCATAATTATTTTCTTTTCTTTATGTAAGACTCCTGGCTGTAAGAAAGTTCTTCTGTTTTGTGGTAATAGGGAAGGGTCTGCATCAAGTCAGCTGTGAGAATGAATTTGAACTTACATTTACACTGTTTATCCAGTTCTCCTACATGCCTATCTTTGTTTGCCATGTGGTAGAAGGTAGATCTCAATCTCATTTACTTTTTGATCTTCATCTTTTGGGGGTTGTTTTTAATATTTTCACCCAGAATATATTAGAATTATAGCCTCCTTGCTACAGAATGCACACCACCCTCCTTCCTTTAGCGTGTAGCTCCTGAGTTTTGGTCTCTCCTTTGGAGGCAAGAAGGATCTCTGCCAAAAGCCACCAAGCCACACTTAGGTAATTATAATAAACAAGTTGGGGCTCTCATTTCACATGCAGAGCTGAATGAAGCAGAGCTGTGGTCACAGGGATCCCAGTTGCTCCTCCATTAGCAATGGCACATTAATGCTCCCTCATGTCTCTGCCCACCTTTAAACACTTTTTTTTAAAGGAAGTAAATCCGGTCACTCTTTAGCATGTGAAGGGATGCAGCTTTCTTTTGAAACCACCATCAACAACATAAACAAATTAGAGGTAGTAAACCACACGTTCTGCCCACACATAAACCACAGTCCTCACCAGAGGGCAGTCTACTTAATGTGAGAATAACAGCCCAGTTTTATAAGCCTCTACTGGGAATAAATTCCAGTTTCACTGGTTAGAGCAAGGTTAGGCAGCCAGAGCACAGTCTCTCCTAGGTTACATGTTGGGAGAGACCAAACCAATTCTCAGAGTGTCTTTCCAGAAAATACATTTTATAAGCTTTTGGTACACCAAATTTTGACCACCTTCTGGTTTTTACTATGTAGAACTGGGATCGCTTGAGTGGAATGAACCTGGGATGAACTTGTCCAACGTGCTTATTTTATGGATAGGGAAACAGAGACCCCAAGCAGCTACAACTCTCAGGCTCTGCCTCTCAAGGTTACTCCAGGGTTCAGCAACATATTGACGCAAGCACAACTCCATGCCAGAACTTGTGACCCTCCTGCTTTCTCCAAATGCAAATGGCATAGTTTACAATCCTCCATCTTGACCCATATGGGAGTTGTAAAATATTCTCTATACCTTCCTGATGCTGATATACTTCCTTTCTTGACAATGGTTAGTCCTCAACTAATGTGTCCAGCCCTAAACTAATGTGTTCCGTCATCAGTAAATTCCTGACTGTGATAGTCTTTTCTTAAATACCTGTTTAAACAGTAATTTAGATAAGAATGTCCCATTTGTGTGCAACAGGAAATGCCTGCCTTCTTTTAGATACGCTGGCAAATAATTACTGTAGATATGGCTGGAATACTGAAAGGCTGTACTCTGGTCATTTCAGATTGCCTGAGGAGTAACCACCCAGTCTGCTGCAGCATGAATTCAGGACAGTTCTACTTTCCTCTAAATGAATCTGAAGGAAAATCACTTTGGGGACATAGAAAGCTTATGAAAAACAAGCACATCGGGTCCGTCAGAGGTTGCCAAAAGTCTCTTAAAAATTTGTACTGTCAAAAGAAAGTCAAGGCACATAGTTAGAATGTAAAAGAAACACTATCTATCTGATATGTGATAAGTCTGTTCTTACCTGGTCATTCCAGTGGATATTGGTGACGGTAGCTCCTTAACAACAGAATAAGCCAAACATTAACCAGCTCATGTTTTCCTTTGGAATAGTACTCACAGAACTTTAATGTCTGCGTTCGCTGTTTTAGATTCAGTAACCAGATACCAAATGGCTTTATTGGTACCTCTAGTATGAATTTTCTAGCAATTTATTTCCATTACCATTTGACAAAAGCTTAGTTCCGTCTCTGAAGAGAAAGTTTTGGAAGAGGCGAAGCCCAGTTTTTAATTGCTTAAGAGCTACTAGTTTAATTCCCAAATCATGCTTATTTAGTGAAATGTCTGTGAAATTCCTAGAGGAGTAGAAAATCTCTTAACCAGATTTAAAAGCCACAGGACATGCAACAGTATGCCACAGTATCAGGAGAAAAATAAAAGTTTGCTCATTGATTTTGTCACTTATTTTCCATCCATATCACATTCTTTGCCATCTCCCTTGCTATCTTGCCTCCCAATACTTCCATTCTGAGTCTTTCTGACAGCTCTTAAGTGAAATATTTTTAGGAAACACTGGCGGAAAAGTTCCATAAGGAAGACATGGAATAGCATGATACAAGGAAGTAGCAAATACTGAAAGTGCAAGGAAGCTTAGAGGGTCATTAAAAAATTTCCAGTGCCAAGGCATGTTGATAGATTATTTCCAGACATAATGGTGTCTAGAGACACGGGTTCTACAGATTCAGCCCAGTGTCCAAACACTCCATTTAAGTCTCTTTTCTTCTCACTGCCCTCTGGAGCGGGTCATGCTAAAGACTATGTCCATCAGCAGTTCCCATTCTATTCAATGTCTCTGTTTCTAAGCCTGTAATTCTGCACCCTTGCTACAGTCCTCTACAGCTTGTTTAAGTCAGTTTTCTGGAAATTCATTTTCCCTACTTTTACTAGTTTCCTTTCTTCGTTTCGTTGGGATCTTAAATTTCATTATCTTGGGGCCATTCTCATAGAAGATTTTGCTGGCCAGTTCATAGCCTCCTTCTTTGTTCTGTTTGTGCATCTGGCATTAGTTGAGCTCCACCCTTTTCCCCAAGCCCAGCACGTGTTTATTCACTGTGTTGCTGGTGCAGAAGAGCTGGCTCCCGAAGCCCTCTGCTTTCTCACAAACATGCCTCTGTAACTGCTCTGGAATTGTCCTAACAAGGGAAGAAGAGCATGTCCGGTTTTAATTTTGTAAGGAAATTGATGTCTTCCCCCTCCCTTCCCTGCCACACTGTTAGCAGGCATCAGCTCATGGACTTGTGCTTATGTGCTCACGTCCTACCAGGAGGTCCCTAGTGGGGCTTTGAGGTTTGGCCGAGCCTGCTCTCCTCCTAGAGCAGGGCACACATCCTCTGCTCTCAGCCACGTGTAATCCTTCCTGTCTGCTTGCAAGTTGGGCACAAAGTACTGGTGCTTGGGCCCACCCTCTTCTTTAGTAGCAATTAACCTTTACTACAGAGCTTCCTTTGAAGTTTGCTCATGTTTTTATTACAAAACTGCAATGAGGAATATAATGGGGGGAAATGTCTAAATTTCTGAGTTACCTAATCTGTTCAATTCCCTAGTTGAGCTCCTCTTGGCAGTTGTTTCATGTAGTTATGATCTCAACCAGTCTGCCCGAGATCTCAAATCATGTTTCTGTCTCAGCCTATTTTTAAGATTAGGGAGCTATTACACACACACCCCCCTACACACACATTGCAAATACACATGGATGTGTGTATTATATGCATATATGTGTACAGTAGAGTATAAATAATTAACTTCTTACTTCATAACTACAGAAATCAGTCTTACTTTATAGTCAAACTATGTATATATGCTCTTAATAAATATTAAACTTTTTAGTTGCTAAATATTTTTTATCAATGAACTAATGTGAAGAGTAGAGAGAAAAATTATTCATGTTACTATCACGAATGATAATGCTGAGTGATAAGTATTATGATGGGCATTAATGGTGAAACTCAGGATTTTGAATGGCATCTGCCCAGATTTTGCAGTTAAGCTAGACAGAAAGGCCAAAAGAAACAAATGGTGAGTTATATAAAACCCACAAAAAGAGAAGGCATTTAGGCCAGCCTTGCAAATAAGAACCAAAGAATTACGAGTGAAAATGGAATTTTTTTTTTCTAGGCTGCCTTTCACAGGCGCTCAAATAAATGAAATAATTTTTTTTTTCTGCTTTTCACTCAGCAGTAAATCACTCATTGGTAATCCAAGGTTGGTAGAAAAGCAACTATGAAACTCAAAGAAAATTCAAGAGAATCTTTTTTTCCCTTCTGTAGCTAAGGACTTTCTAAGAAAAATGTAAAAATCACAGAAGAAATATAGACTTAGTTCCATAAAAGTTAAAAAAAATTGAAATACCAAATGGCAAATTGTCTACTGGGAAAATTTAAAATACGATATCCAAGGGCTAATTTATTTATCATTAATAAGACAGACATAAAAGCCTAATTAAAAGTGGGCAAAAACAATGAACAATTTGCAAATAAAGAAATTTGAATGACAAATAAGAATATTTAGTTTCTGTAATCAACTGAGATGTGAATTAAGCAGTAATAGATAATTTTCTGCATTAAAAACAAGACATAATAATAATTGACAGTATAATGTAGGAGTGTAAATTGCGATACACTTTCTGAAAAGCGATCTGTCAATACCCACTAAGTTTTCTTATAGGAATCTAACCTAAGGAAATTGAAATGGATGAAAATAAAAATTTATGTTAAGGAAGGCTCATTTTCATATTTATGATATCAGAAAATTAGAAGCAACATAAATAAAATCCATGGAAATAGCTCAGCTATTGTGGATTCACATAATGGAATATTATACAGCAATTAAATGTAGTTTTAGAAAATAGTAAAATATGCAAAAGCAAGTGATTATAATAAACTATAATGAAGTGAAAAAGTCAAAACCCAAACTATTCACATATTGTGGCTACAATTTTGATAAAACAAACAAACTTTAAAACATATCTTTAAGGATCAAAATACAAGTTGCCTAAGAGTTAAAGGGAGGACTGGGTTTGGACACCCAGCTAGTCTCAGCTGACTTTGGATCTATTGAATATCAGGTCCTACATCTGCAAAATGGAAGATTATTCTTATCATCATTTTCTCACTGGATTGTTTTGAGCATTAAAATGAGAAAATGTGGATACATCTATGAAAGTTACTAGTATTGGTATTATTTCTGCAATTTCTTCTCTTTGAAGATTCTGGTATGTTTTCAAAATGGAATACTTTTCAAGTGGAAACTTATGATAGTTATTCAAAGACACATATAAATAAATATAATATAATCAAAATGTGGCCTTTCCCTTGGTCTCTGAGGAAATTAGAACACTTAAAATTTGAATCGAAGAGGTTGATTTCCAAGAGCAATTTCCCAAATCATTTGTCTCAAATCCAACAATATGCTTGTCTTTCTTTCCTCACGCAGTTAATGGCATGCCTAAAGGATGCATGAAGCAAATTACAGTAGCAGACAGCTCAGCTCCAAGAAGTTACAAGGGTTATTTATCTTTATGGGACCACTGATATATATGGTACTTCTTACCTGATACTTACCTATTGTAAGTGTGCCCAATCTGTCAGTGTGATATCTGAGAAATGCTTTAATTAACTATAGTTATAGCTGAGGGAAAGGATCTACCAAATTTTTCCCAATAACAGAGATTTAATGGGGATATGATAATTGAAGTAATTTATCATTTAGATGAAATGTTTTAGCAGCTTTCTGGATAGCTCTTGAGTAACATATATGGAGGCATTAGTTTATTTTGGTTTATACAAATATTCAATGTGGTATGATAAACTGCATTTGCTGTTGAAAATTTCATAATGCTAGATTACATTGAAATATTTTTGCTTGTTTTGATACATAAAACTCAGCAGTTTAATATTTTCACTTTTGTCATCACAGCCTTTTTAATATTTAATTTGGATGATACTAGATTAAAAGTGGCTTGAAAACAAATTGCCTGCGCTTGCATGGATATTTAGTGCTTGCATATGGATGAATAGGTCCATGAGTTCTTGTGGATTTGCTTGACCTGTATAAGTTGTTCTTTAGGTTTAATTGTACATTTTTGTCATTGTAAGCAGAATTGCATTCAGGCTTTAAGTTCAAATTCTTCTGTGCAGCTGCCTGGGCACACATGAATATTTTGTCTCCACAGGAACAGAAATCTAAATGCACTCACTTAGATTACGCATTGGGAGAGTTTGTGGGTAATTCAGAGGTCACTGTATAAGCTATGCCATTGGGAGGGCACAGATGGGCTTGTCGTCTCTATGCTTTTTTTTTTTTTTTGGACACAGGGTCTCACTGTGTTGCCCAGGCTGGAGTGTAATAGTGTGATCTCAGCTCATTGCATCCTCTGCCTCCTGGGCTCAAGCAATTCTTGTGCCTCAGCCTCCAGAGTGCTGGGACTACAGGCATGCACCACCATGCCCGGCTAATTTTTTGTACTTTTAGTAGAGATGGGATTTTGTCATGTTGCCCAGACTGGTTTCGAACTCTTGAACTCAGGCAATCCGCCTGCCTCCCAAAAGTGCTAGGTCTCCCAAAGTGTTAGGATTACAGGCGTAAGCCACCACACCTGGCCTCTATCATTTTTTAAAGATCACTTTCATGAAACTGAGAGTATGACTGATTTGACTCTTTGAGGAAGTAGGGGAAATTTTACTGACCTTTAATAGATAATTACTGGCGGAATACTGTTCTATTTATTTTGGTGCCTTTTGGTTTCCTCCTGCTTACATGGACACATTTACAGAGTACACAATGTTTTACAACTTATATTTCTCAAGAAAAACACAATTCTAACAATGGGGGAGAAATCTCTTTCAGAATAACTTGGCATTTGCAGTAGTAAGTGTTACAGTTCTGAAGAGATGTTTTTCTAGGTTTTTACATGTGCTAAGACCATTAGTGAGCTTTCAAATATGAGGTTGAAGTGCAAAACCTCCCTGAAGGATAAAATTAGATGGACTTTTCGAGTATGTTTGGACCTTAAAGTATACTTCTCTGATAATATTTCTTTGGAGAATTATTAAAATTGTTTCCTTTGATGTTGGGTTTGGAGAAAAGTTGGTGATTCATCACGTTCTATTTCTATAGGTTTAAAGGTGCTTTGTAGGATCAAAAGTTTCCTATACTTGGTAAAAAAGTATTGACTTGGATTCATAGTTTAATAAAATAATATGTTAGATTAATTATATATTTAACAAGTATTCATTAAACACCTATATGCGGATCACTTGGACAATTCCGAAAAGGTGAGAGTCCGAACATCTCCCATGACGGACCTATTTCCTAGTTGGGAACTAAACAGTCATACACATTAAACCCTAAGCAGCAATGCATGGTACTTGATTGCCAAACTGAGGGATGAAATTATGTAATAATTCAAGGAAGGGAATACTAGTGTTAAATGAGATGGTGATAGGACCAGCTAGAACTTGACCCAGGAGGATGGCCAGAAGTTTGTTGGGCAGTGGAGCAGAGAGAGGAGTGGCAGGCAGGAAGAACTGAAGAAGAAATACTCACTGAGCTCAGAAGAGAGTAATAAGCTTACTCTAGCTTGGGGGTTCCCTTTGAGGACCACTGAGAATCAGATGGAAAGGAAGAATGGTTTCAAAATGACAGAGATTTTAGTCCAAGCCTAAGAGGTTTATACTTTACCTGCAGACACTGGAGATTATTGAAGGCTGTCAAACAGGAAAATAGGTCTGCCAGGAAGGTAAACTCAGCAGTGTTAAATAGGCTCAGTGTTGATGGATAGTGGAAAGAAGCTGGAGGTTGAGACCCATTTAAAGGACTATGAAAATATTTAGGTGTGAAAATGTGGATTTGAAAAAATTGGATGAAGGTTAGAATCTTGCAAGAACATACAGCATTTAGTGACTGAACAGTTTGGAAGATAAAGGAGAGAAAATGGCTATGTTATTTTAAAGCCTCAAACATGGATAATTAAGGAAAAGATAGTATTCATAGTAGAAAGAGGAAAGTGAACAAGAGAATCAATTTGAGGGCAGATGATAAGGTACAAGATTTTGGACATGCTGAACTTGAATGATAATGAGCTTGTATGTTGAGAACCTATGTCCCATAGGTATAAGATTGGGTTCTGGAATTCAGTTGTATGCTTGGTTTAAATGGCATTATCTTAGTGTTTGAACCAAGAACCAAGCACCTCATTAAACAATACTTTTGCATGTACTATCACTTTGCCCTTCACAAAACTTTAAGAGACAGGAGTCATTACTTGATGGGCAATTGCTAATGAGTGTTATAGTTTGTTACAATAATGAATCTGAACAATGAAGGTCTTCTATCTTCTAGCCCGATAAACTCTCTTAGAAGACTTTAATTTATAGAACTGCAGGGTTGGTAGTGTTTTAAAGGTCACCTAGTATAATCACCAACTTGATGCTGAAATGTCTCCACATCATCCTTAACTCATGGTTATGCAGGCTATAGTAGAACCCTGATCATGCAGCTGGAGGCAACCCATTTTACCTTTTTTTCTTTTTTTTGAGAGGGGCTTTCACTGTCTTGCCAGGCTGGTGTGCAGTGAAACAATCATAGCTCACTGCTGCCTTCTCTAGCTCAAGCAGTCCTCCCACCTCAGCCTCCCAAGTAGCTGGGACTACAGGTGCATACCACCACATTCAGCTAATTTTTCAAAGTATTAACTTTTGACTAGCTCAGCTGAAGTCTGTTTCTTTGTAATTTTCACCCGTTTTTCTTAGTTCTTTCCTTGAAGTTCTGTGAATCAAATAAATCAGGTATGACTTTTGATTTGTAATCCTAGCAGACAAGAAACATGTGTTCATTTGCTTTGAGACAACTGAAATCCCCATTGACTGGTTTCATAATCATCCCCATACAAGTTTCATAGAGGTCTTAAGGTCTCACATGGTCCACTCGTTTACTTCAAGTATGATGCCGTGCTGCTTTGGGAGTCCTCAGGGCCTCGGTGCTCAGTGCCCTGTACCCTAACTCCTAGCTACCTAACCCTGCTGTCTGCTCGAAGGTCTTGCCACCTCCTCAGATGCTGCTCTGTGAAGATGAGCAGTACCCCATATAAAGCATTTCTGATCTCCCTCATTTCTCAGTCTGGAGGAAATTCTGTCTTTTTGGTGCATCTCAAGGGACCCTTCCTCTCTCTTTCCCCGCTGGAAAATTTACCTAATTTCTTTAACGATTTTAGCTTTTACAAATATCCAGAGGCATCACCGGCTTCAAGTAACTTTAACTTTCTGCTCTGCATAACTTACTGAGGCAAGGAAGTACCAAGGGCTTGATGACATGTTCAAAATTGGAAAGGAAATACAGAGAAAGAAAAAACACAAATTAATATTCCAATAAATAATCCTGCCACACACATTTAAACCTTGTTGCACATGGCAGCCTTTGGAATCTTTGATGACTCTCCTACATTTATTCCAAATAACATTGCATGACAAAACTTTCTAATATATCTTAGAATCCTGTCAGCTCCCAATTTGGGATTGTTTGAGGGTTGTAGTTACACACATGTTTACTTCTTGTCTGTACTTTAGTCAGACCATTAATGAAGTTGCTGATTGTTTCCCAGATGGATAATGAATTGAACTAGCCCATGCAAGTATTGACAATTGAGGATTAGCTCATTTGATTTATGGATTCACCACAGATAAACCATAGAGGCCATAATCTCTAGCCTCTCCCTGGCCTGTGAATAATAAAGATTTTAATGAAGGCACGTCGCAACAATGGTCTTTCCTATTTAGCCTTCAAAGAACAACATAGTAAGGTGTCTACCCCTGTGGAATTTTGTCTCTTCAATATTAGAAGGAATTCATGAAGTTTTTATCTATTCACAGATAATGAGTGTGTATATGGCACCTACCCTGAAATACCCTTGGAAGAAATGCCAGATGCAGATGGAGTAGCCAGTACTCCCTCCCTCAATATTCAAGAGCCATGCTCTCCTGCCACATCCAGTGAAGCATTCACTCCAAAGGAGGGTTCTCCTTACAAAGCCCGGATCTACATCCCTGATGATATTCCCATTCCTGCTGAGTTTGAACTTCGAGAGTCAAATATGCCTGGAGCAGGACTAGGAATATGGACCAAAAGGAAGATCGAAGTAGGTGAAAAGTTTGGGCCTTATGTGGGAGAGCAGAGGTCAAACCTGAAAGACCCCAGTTTTGGATGGGAGGTAAGACTGTATTTTGAGTTAACACATTTACATATTGCAGCTGTGTAAAGAAGAGATTGTTTAAGCAGCCACAAAATAAGCAAATTATATTTGTTACAATGTGTTTTCAGTAAGTTTTTAAGAATAAACTTTCTGGCCAGGCGCGGTGGCTCACGCCTGTAATCCCAGCACTTTTAGAAGCCGAGGCGGGTGGATCACGAGGTCAGGAGATCGAGACCATCCTAACTAACACAGTGAAACCCCGTCTCTACTAAAATAATACAAAAAAATTAGCCGGACGTGGTGGCGGGCGCCTGTAGTCCCAGCTACTTGGGAGCCTGAGGCAGGAGAATGGTGTGAACCTGGGAGGCGGAGCTTGCAATGAGCCGAGATCGCGCCACCGCACTCCAGCCTGCGAGACAGAGCAAGACTCCGTCTCAATAAATAAATAAATAAATAAATAAATAAATAAATAAGTAAATAAGCTTCCTTTACAATCTCACTTCTTAATAGAAACAATGTATTGATTAAAGGTATAGCATGATAGGAGGCAACCCAACCTAATATATTGTCAAAGAATAGTATTGATTTGAAAAAATACTAAAGGAAGAAGATACGATTTTATAGTTAATGTTTGGAAACATTGGCTATGATCATATGTAGCATGTGGCATTAGCAAACAAGCGTAATCATATGGCATGTTTATTGCATTTTATCTTTTTTGGGGTGGGGAGTCGGAGGATTGGAGGAAAACATTTGTTTTCTCTATTTTGTGGCTATAAGTTAATCTGGTTTTATTTTCATTTTGTGGTATGTTCTTCTAATACATTTTGCCTCTCTTTTGATAACCCTGCTTTAATTATACATGCTTTCAGAATGTCGGCACTGTACTCATCACTGAATTATGTTATGGTTCTTTATATTCAAATGATTTAATGAGTAATTCGTGCATCAGAACAGCACACAAAATGGTTATGAAAATTAGTCCCTTGTTTCAGCCATATTTTCCATAAAATCCATTTGGCAACATCTAAGAATTAGAAGTTATAGTCTGATTTAAGAATCTAAATTAAATTTATTTCAATAAAGGTAACTATGTTATTCTTCTGAGTGTAAGTTTTATACAGATTCAGTAGATATATATACTTTCCATTTATTTCTGTAGTTGGAAAACTTTTGTGCTTGACTCATAACATCATAATTTCTGGAAAATCTTGTCTCTATCTGAAAAACTTGTAGACAGTTTCTGCAGGGGTAAGATATTTTTTAGAGATGTGATTGACCTTTGGTTTCATAGCATTTCAGTAGACAGAAATCAGATAAACTAGATTTATTTTGGTATGTTTCCTTAATATTTATGATCATTAATAGAATATCTGGTTAGCTTTTAAATAGAAATGAATATTCAGTGCCTTCAGGACTTAATTTCAACTTTTTGTCCTCTTGCTTTATATGTATCCTCTTGTGAAATCTGTTCAAAATGCCATAATAAAAGCAATTCTTGTTCAAATTCTGAAATGCCAGGATCTGGCTTTCACATGATTCAAGTGAGAAATTCTTCCTTAGTTTTGTTCTTAACCGTAGCCCCAGTAAAGCTGAGGTTTAGCTGCATTGCCTTTAGACACGTGTACTGATAAGAGAGTTTTTAAAAATCACTGTAGCATTAACTGATATGTGAGTTGAATACGTTTTAAACCAAATGCGTACAAACTTTACGTCATTATTGTTCACCTTAAAATAATGGCTATAAACATTCTAATAATAAGTAACTCATTAAACTTTTATTACAAAATCTCCAGAGTTAAGCAACAAGTGCAATACTCATCAAGATTATCCAGAAGGCTTGGAATAAACCACAGCTTAATAATGAAATCATTTTTCAATTACAGGTTTGGTAAATGCAGGACTGTGCCTTTTTAAACATAATGCCTATGGATTGGTGGATGAACCTGGGGAAAATTCTGCATTTGGAGGAAATTCAAAAATAATTATTTTTTCTCCTTGGAGTGAAATGTCTTCAACATATACACTGGCAAATGTTTATCTTGAGAAATGTAAAATCATTCTTTTCATTATGTCAAAACTGAGTTTTTTTATTGCTTGGAATTCAAGACACCTTTATAAAATAGTTCCTGACTTTTTGGCCAAAGATCACATATTCCCTTTCTCCTCTTTCTCCTTCAAGAATTCAGTTGATGGCTAATTCAGTAGTTTTTCCCATCATTTTAACAATTACTCTTCCTTTTGAGAATGTGGCTTGTCTGCTCTTTAGGTATTATGAAAAAAACCAAAGAATGACTGTTCGTAATTTTGGCAAACTTGTTTTCCACAGAGGAGCAGTTGAGTTCTTGATTCTTGATTCTTCTTAGGTTTTTTTTTTTTTTTTTTTTTTTCTTTTAATCTTACCTAGTTAATACAAAACCCAATCATGATTAGCAAGGGCACTTTCTCAAAGGCATCTCACCCAGCCCCTGCAGGATGACTTTTAATTGTCTGCATGTCATCTTTTTCTCAACTCTAGCTGGTTTTCCTCCTATTTAGTTAGAGATAATTGTGATTAACTGGTGTGACCTCTCCTTTTCATATGCCTTTATTTTTGAAAAAAATGATGAAGGAGAAAAGAAACCTCTTAGGCATCCTCACAAATTAATACAAACAGAGAAAATCCATGTTCAGCAAACAATTGTTGAGGGACTACTGTGCATCAGATTCTGCATTAAATGTTCCCCCAATGGGAACTCAGCCTATCATAACTGAACAAATCATTGCTGTCTCTAGTAGGACCCTTGCTCTTTTCTTTCTGCATAGCTCCCCTTCTTATACATTTCCTGTTTTAATAAATTCCATTGCCATCTGTCTGGTTGTTCAGTCCAAAAAAATGTGTCGTTTTGACACATTTCTCTCCTACATCAACCATGTCTAATTTATGGTTTCTATATTGTATTAAGTCCCCGAACTTTATACTCTCTTTCTTTCTTTCTTTCCTTCCTTCCTTCCTTCCTTCCTTCCTTCTTTCTTTCTTTCTTTCTTTCTTTCTTTCTTTCTTTCTTTCTTTCTT